>NC_077227.1:388099637-388399637 GCF_027887165.1 Monodelphis domestica | reverse complement strand
AAAAAAACAACAACTTATAATTCTCTTTATATATCCTTAGAGCTTATTTTGTTTAGGACTAATCCCTCCCTTAATCTATCCTCCCTCTTAATTCCCTCTCCCATCCATTCCCTCCAATTTCCCCAATGAGTGAAATGTGTTTCTATACTCTGTGTGTGTGTGTGTGTGTGTGTGTGTGTGTGTGTGTGTTCTTCCTTCTTTTACCAGTTCAGTTGAGAGTGAGGTTTAAGAAGTTATTTAATCATTGACTAGGCAGGAATGCCTTTTATAGTATGCCTAAACAAGGGGTCATCCAACTGTCTCCTGAAGCTATCCAGTGAGAGAACACGCACTTCACTGCCTTAAAACTAGTTTATTAAAGATTTGGTATTATTCTTAACTACCAAGAAATCATTCCTTCTATTAACCTGGAATTAACTAAATTTGGATATGCTTAATTTGAAATACCTACAAGTCAGGCAATTAGAAATGTCCAATAGGCAGCTGATGATGAGGGCCTGCAGCTCAGGAAAGAGACCAAGGCAAGATATGATGATCTGGGAGTCATATGTATAGGAATGACAATTAAAATAATCTACTAGAGTCACTAGAAGAGAAAATATAGCGAAGAAGACCCAGGACAAGGACTTGGTTAGCAAGCCAGTTTGATAAGAATGTGATAAAAGATGATCCAGCAAAGGCGGCTGAGAATAAATGACCAGACAGGTAAGGGGAGATCTAGAGAGCATAATGACACAAAAACCCTTAGAGGAAAGAATATATACACAGGAGGGAGGGTGGAGGAGGGGGAGGAGGCAGAAAAGGCAAAAGGAGGGGCAAGAGGAGGAGAGAGGTAAATGAAGTGGGGAGGAGGGAGAAAAGAAAAAAGGATGGAGTGGGGGAGGAGGGAGGGGGACGGGTGGCCTGGAGGGAGGAGGAGGGAAAAGGGGCAAGGGAGGGAAGCAAGTGAGCCAGCGGGTGGGGAAGGGGTACGGACTCACCACTGCAACAGCTCCTCGGGTCCCGTGTCCGTTTTGGGGTCGGGTCTTCCGGGACATGCAGGCTTGGTCACCGCCAGCGGCGATTCTGCCAGGCCCGTCAGGCTCGTCATCGCTGTCATCCGAAATCACAATGGGTTCCGTCATGAGATCGGTTTCGGAGGCGCTCGGAGAAGCCACAGGCCCCACTCTCGGACGCCTCGGGCTCCGGCTGCGGCTGCGGCCATCCCAGCCTAACTTGGGCCTCTCCTTCTTGGCCTCTTCCCGCTCGTACGGCTGTCCGAACTTCCGAGCCAGCCGAAGCCAAGGCCGAGGCAGGCGCGGAGGGGCCCGGTGCGCGCTCCGAAGCGGAGAGGGTAGCCCCGCTCTTGTCATGGGTGTTCGGGCCCGGGGCCTGGGTTCGTCTTCGGCCCGAGGCTGGGGAGGAAAGGGAGTGCGCTTAAGGCAAGGGCGGAGCCCCTTCGTGCCCCGGGGAGTCAAGGTTTCTTTGGTTCCTTCGCTGGGGTTTCTACGGGTAGGGGTAGCCAGGAGGAGAAGGGGGCAGAGGAAGGACGCTCCCTGGCGTAGGCGGGCACCTTCGTGCCAGCTGAGCGGCTTGGGTTAGGGCCTCCCAGGCTCTTTAGCAGGGGTTTCGGGATGGAGGGGAGTAAAGCGAGGCGGGGCTTGGGCACGCGCTAATCTGGCCGGGCAGCGATGGCGTCAGAATCTTCCTGTAACCTCTACCTCCCCTCTCGAAGAGGAGATGAGGAGAAAGGGTTTCTACCGGGGAGACTTCCTTTGAATTAGGAAACGAAACAGTACCGGGGAGCCGATAAAAACTTAAATCCCCAGCGTGGGAGACGGGGGTGGTGGTGAGGGGAGGCAGGGAAGGCGGGGGAAGTTGTGCTGAGGCTGCCCCAGCCATCAGTTTCACTTCTCGATCTTTAGTGGTAGGAGCTAATTTCTAACTCAACCAGCATTTTTTAAAGTGCTTATTCCCATGTGTAGGACACTGCGATAAAATGAGGTTGGAAAGGCAAAAATACCCCCTTAGCCCTCAAAGAGCTCACAGTCTAATTGAGGGAGACAGCGTGTAAACAAGATATATACTGGATAAATTGAGGATAATAGAGGGAAAGTAATAGCAAAATGAAACAGAATCTGTACTTAAGGAACTCAATAGAGAGATTACATCAGTCCACTGACAGCACTGAAGATAAAAAAGAAGCAAGAGTCTACCTTGAAGGAGCTTTCCATCTAATCCTGGTGACATGTAAACAAATATATACAAATCAAGCTATGGACTGGATAAATGGGAAATACTTCATAGAGGGAAGGTACAAGAATTAAAAGGAGTTGGGGAAGGCTTCCAGGAAAAGATTGGATTTTAGTTGGGTCTTAAAGACTGAGAGGTCAGTTGGATAGAACAGGGAAAAGAACATTCTGGTCCTAGGGGACAACAGCCTAGAGGCCAGTGACGCTGGATGAATGAGTAGCAGGGACTTTTTTTGCCTTTGCATTCCCAAACTTTGGTAGGGCTTAAGTGCTTGTTCTTTTCCCCTTCCCTTCAGATATCGAATGTCATGCATATACTCTATTTTTTCACTGTAAACAACTTTATTATATGTGCTATGTATCACGTATTTCTTGAGATTTGTTATAAAAATTATTTTACATGCTGGGATTTTGAACCTAATGTCTATGCTGAATTTCTTATAAGTGGTATGAAGTTCTATTGTGGAAGTCATGTCTAAAATATCTGTATGTGCTTTTAATCAAACCTGAGTTAACTATGTGAACAATGTGATTTGCACATTTTTATACATGATTCTTTTGCTCCCATACATATGATTTGCCATAGAGGATGTAAATGTAAGCTCAAAGACCCTTTTAAGATTCTGCTGCTGGTGATGCTTGTGAAAGGCCAGGTGGTGACTAGGCAAGTAGGATGGATAATGGCTCTATACCAACTTTGTTTTCATCTCTAAATGGTTTTCAGGTGAAAAAAATGGAGAACCACAAATCTGTGCTTTTGGTCAAATATATATTCCTTATATGGGTTATTCTTACTTTTAAGTATACATTTTACCATAGTTTAGAGTATAGGTTGTTAAAAGGAAAATTGTTTGGGCTTTCTCCTTAATGAGAATTAAAAGAAGCTTATATTTTAAAATATTTCAAAATTTGCCATGAAGGATAAGTGTAAGCTCAGAGATCCATTAGGATTTTATGGACAGGTTGATCACTAAAGATCAGCAAGGGATTTAAGATGGGGCCAACTTTTATTGATAACTTTAATAATGAAATAGATAAAGGCTGTTTGGATAGATCCAAGTCAGTAAAAGGAAATAGGAAATTGTTTCTCAGCTTCTCTCCAACTGCCAGTATGTGCTGGCTAACATAGTGGGTGACCAACTCCATTATGGATAGAAGACGATAACCTATAACTCCTGAAAAGTTAGGGCAGTTAGAAGGAATACTCATTGAGAGCATTGGGTGTGAGTTGAACATGATGGTATGATACTAAAAAAAAAAAATTAAGAGGAATGCACTGAGAAGGGGGAAGGGAGAGGCAGAATGGGCTAAATTATTTCATAAAAGAAGTATGAAAGAACTTTTACAGTGTAGGGGAAGATGTGGGAGGAGAGCACTTGAATCTTACTCTCATTGGAGTTGGCTCAAAGAAGGAATAGTATACACACTGCATTGGGAGGGAAGGGGATAAGATAAGGGGGTTCAACAGAAGGAATTGCAGATTGGGGGAGGCAGTGGTCTAAAGCAAAACATTTTTTAGGACGAACAGGGTGAAAGGATAAGATAAAGGGGGTAAAAAGGATGGAAAGAAAACCAAAGTAATGTCTATGAAAAAATTTACAATATATTTCTCAAACACATAGAGAAAATAGTCAAATGTATAAGAACACAAATAATTCCCCAACTGATAAATGGTCAAAGGATATGAATATGTCATTTTCAGATGAAGTAATCAATGCTCTTTTATAGTCATAAAAAAAATGCTCTAAATCACTTATTGATTAGAGAAATGCAAAGCAAAACCTTTCCCCCCTAATGAATTGGCTATTATTACAGAAAAGGAAAATGGAGGGGATATAGGAAAATTGAGACACTAGTGCTCTGTTGGGGGAGTTGTGAATTAATTTAGTCATTCTGGAAAGCAATTTGGAATTATGCCCAAAGGATCATGAAACTCTGCATACTCTGACCCAGCAATGCCACTACTAAGTCTGCATTCCAAAGAGATGAAAAACAAAAATGACATTTATACAAAAAAACTTATAGCAGCTCTTTTTGTGGTGGCAAAGAATTATGAGAGAATAGCTATCATTTGGGGAATGGCTGAACAAGTAGTGATATATGCTTATAACTGAATACTATGGTGCTATAAGAAATAACAAGCAGGATGATTTTAGAAACATCTGGAAAGACATGAACTGATGAAGAGCGAAGAGAGAAGAACCAGGAAAATATTGTATATAGTAACAGCAGTATTGTACAATTATCAACTCTGGACTTAACTTTTCTCAGCAATACAGTGATCTAATACTATTCCAAAGGTCTCGTGATAAAAAATGCCATCTGCCTCCAGAGAAAGTACCAATTGAGCCAAATGAGATTCCACATCAAAGCACACTATATTTCATTTCCTTCATTTTTTTGTTTTTATTTTTTGTTTGGTTTTCTTCCACAAAATGACTAATATGGAAAAATGTTTTACATGATTGCACATATAAAAACTATATCAGGTTGTTTACCATCTCAGGGAGGGGAAAGAAGAGGGAGGAAAGGAGAGAGAGAATTTGAGACTTGAAAATTTTCAAAAATTTTAAAATGGTTTTTATGAGTATTTGGGAAAAATAAAATTTTAAAGTCCTTTGTTATTTCTTTAAAAATTACCCCTTTTCCCCATTATCAGGCATTTATTTTTTTTCTTATCTCTTTCCCACTGAGGAAAAAAAAAAGAAAGCCCCTATAACAAATATGCTTAATCAAAAGGCAGGTAGGTAGCTTAATGGATAGAGAGCCAGACCTGGAGACAAGGTCCTGGGTTCAAATATGACCTCAGATACTTCCTAGCTGAGTGACTTTGGGTAAGTCACATAATGCTTATATAACTAAAGGTTATCTGGCTCATTGTTCTTATACTGTTTGTAATTATCCTAAAATCCAAGCTTTAAAACCTTTTGGAAAAATTTCAGAAAAAGAAAATGCCAACATCCCAAATCAAGAAAGTGGATTCATTTGGAGAAGGTGCTAAAAAGATACCTGCAGAAGCCACATACTGCATCAAAAGATCCAGAATGAACTTTGGGATATAATGAACTGAACTGAAGGGGATTGTACATACTTATTCTGAATGCAAACTGTTATACCAATGGGGACTGCCCTCTAATTGGCATTTTGTCAATGTGTCTATCAATCAGTTTTTTTATTTTTCTTCTCATATTTCCCTTTCATCTCTAACTATTGTAACTTCCTCTTAGAAAAATGCAATATTGTGTGTACTTTTAGCTAGAAGATATATAGTGATATAAGATGGTTATGTTTAAATGATCCATTGGGGATACTGGTCTCCGAAAGGATCACAGGGAAATTTGTGGTGAGGGAAATTCATTCCCTCCCCCTCCTGAAGGGCTGACTAGTAGATCATCATACCACAAATACCAAATACATCCTGAATGTCAATAAAAGAAAGGGGGAAGGTCTTTTGGGGGACTTGGGGGACAGATTCTGAGAGAGAGTAGAGAAAGATTCTTATAGAATAGGCAACATGTGGTCTGAGAACTTAGAGTAAGAAAGATTTAATTCTGTGCTTATCTACCTTTTCTATTAATAAACTTTAGGAAACATAATAACTGATAGATATATTAATTTTAATTATAACAGTGCTTTGGAATCAGATACTTAGTAATGATTCTAAGACAAGGCAAAGATTTAAAAAAAACAACCAAATGTACATAGTCCAAAAAAAGTCCATTATGTTCATGTCCAAAAAAGATGTGTCTTATACTATGTATTTGATTCATCACCTCTATCAGAGCTGGGTAGCATGTTGCATCATGGATCCTTTGGAATCATACATAGTTGATCATTATGTTGATCAGAGTTCTTAAAGTCTTGTTCATTTTTATGATGTTGGTATAATATAAATTGTTCTTGTGCTGCTTACTTGACTTGGTATCATTTCACAAAAATACTCCCAGTTTTCTCTGAAAGTCTTTTCATTTCTCTTATAGCACAATATCATTCCATCATATCTATATACCATAATTTGATCAACTATTTCCCAACTGATGGGCCCTGTCTCAGTTTCTAGTTCTTTACCACTATAAAAAGAGCTATAGTAAATATTTATATATAGTGGATTTTCCACTTTTGGGGGGCTATTTTTGGAGGTATAGACTTAGTAGAGAGTATTGCTGGGTGAAAGGCATACAGAGTTTAGTAACTTTGGAAGCATAGTTACACCTTGTTCTCCATGATTGCTATAACAATTCATTACTCCACCAACACACATCAATGTGTCCGTCCATTTATTTTTTTGTATTATCTTGTTTTCCCCAAATTACATATAAAAAACAATTTTTATCATTCATTTAAAACAATTTGTTCCAAATTCTTTCCCTTCTTCCCACTTTCCCTCATTTCCTTACATCCCTCCCCCTCCCTGAGACAGTAAGTAATATGAAATAGATTTTGCATATGCCTTCATATAAAACATTTTTCCATATTATTTTGTGGAAGAGATCTTAAATGTTAAAAAAAAAGAGGGGAAAAAAGAAAGTGAAATATATGTTTTGATCTGCATTCAAACTCCATCACTTCTTTCTCTGAAGGTAGATGGCATTTTTTATCATGAGTCTCTGGGATTGTCTTGGATCACTATTGCTGAGACTAACTAGTGTAAAAGTTAAAATTAAATCTCCAATAACAATATTATATTTTAAGAGATTTATTAATGATCATTAGAAATCAAGGAATAAAGAAGATACAAAATAAAGACCACTGCCCATGGCTGGTTATAGCCACTTTTTAGTCAACCCCACTCACCACCATCAATGCTGATTCTACATCAGAGAGAGGGAGACTTCAAAGCCCACTCCCTTTATCCTCTGTCTACAGGAAGTCCAGAATGACAGGAAGTCAGTGGGCTCTTGGGATATGTAGTTCTTTTTTTAGGGTAACAGATTTTCAGTCATATATTAGGTCATTCCCAGTTGCTCATCAAAAAATATTGCTGTTACTGTGTACAATGTTCTGGTGCTGCTCATTTAACTTTGCATCAATTTGTGTAAGTCTTTCCAGGTTTTTCAGAAATCATCTTCAATTAATGGACAATCTCTCAACTTCCAATTCTTTGATATCACACAAAAAAAGCTGCAATAAATATTTTTGTACAAATATATCCTTCCTCCCCTTTTTAAAATCTCTTTGGGATTCAGTAGTGGTATTGCTAGATCAAGGGATATGCACAGTTTCAGAGCCCTTTGAGAATTGTTCCAAATTGCTTTCCAGAATGATTGGGTCATATCTCAACTCCATCAGCAACTGCCTTAGTGCTCCAATTTTCACACATCCCTTACAAATTTCTCATTTTCCTTTACTAGCATACTGGAAAATTTGATAGGAGGGAGGTCATATCACAGAGTTGTTTTAATTTGCATTTCTCTAATAAAAAGTGATTTATATGGGGCAGCTAGGTGGCTGCAGTGATTAGAAAGGCAGGCCGAGGGATAGAAGGTCCTGGGTTCAAAATTGGCCTCAGATACTTTCTAGTTGTATAACCCTGGGCAAGTCCCTTAACCCCATTGCCTAGCCCTTACTGCTCTTCTGCCTTGCAACCAATAAGTATTGATTCTAAGATGAAAGATAAAGGGTTTTTTTTAAAAATGATTTTTATATGACTATATAGCTTTGATTCCTTCATCTCAAAACTGCCTATTCATATTCTTTTACTATCAATTGGAGAATAACATATTTTTATAAATTTAACTTAGTTCTCTATATACCTGAGAAATAAGACCTTTGCCAGAGATACTTCCTGTAAAAGAATTTTACCTAGCTTTCTTCTAATTTTGATTGCATTGGATTTATTTGTACAAAATCTTTTAAATTTAATATAACCAAAATTACCCATTTTACATCCTATAATCTCTCTTATTTGATCCTAAATTCTTCCCTTTGTAAGAGTTAAATTAATAGCTAATACTTCAAGTATTATTTTTATAATTTTTTTTATCTGACAAAATAGAACCACATGACTAAGTTTTCTACCTGTTCAAAAATCCCTGCTCCACCAAAGCTGCCAACAGGAAGGAAAGAGGGCTAGGCAGGGAACTCCACCTAACTTATCTCCTGTCTATGGTCAGCATGTAAGGACAGGAAGTGAGTGGGTTCCTGGGAATTGTAGTTTTCCTGGGAATCATAGTTTTTAGGGTAAAAGATTCCAATTTCACACCTTGTTCATAGATCTGACAGATAAACTATTCCATGTTCTCTGAATTTGTTTATGGTACCCTTGATGTCTAAATCATGTCCATGTTGATCTAATTTTGGTATATTGTATGAGATATGATCTATCCCCAGTCTGCCATATTATTTTCCAATTTTCCCAATAGTTTTTGTCAAATAGTGAGTTCTTGTCCCAGAAGCTTGGATCTTTTGATTTATGAAACCAAATTACTATGATAATTTATTATTAGGTATTGTGTAGCTAATATATTCTGTTGATCCACCTCTCTGTTTCTTAATCACTACCAGATTTTTCTAGTGATTACTGCTTTGGGAACCATCTGTTGGGAACCATTACTGTTGGGAACCATCAAACCCCCAATGGCTGACAAAGTGAAAGTTTGGGAAATGGGAAATGAGGCCTCCACTGATCCCCCTCTGTGACTTCTCTCTCTTTAACTTCCCTCACTAATGGATGATTATTGTTCTCTCTCCAACACAAAAGAAATGATATAAGAGCAAAGATTTATAAAATAAACATATATCCCATCTTAATCTCCCCAGATTATTACCCTAAAAGATTACATTCACAGAATTCAAACCTAAAGATCACTACCCATTACCCCCTTCCTTTCCCTCTCCACAGAGTCACATTCACTTCAATTACAAGCCAGGCAAGCCAAGAACATCAATCACCTTCAAGACACACTCTACTGCAGACAGAAACCAGGCAACATTGCCAAGCACTTTAAAGTAATACAAGAAAAATAGAACTTGTAAATTGAGAAAACCCCCAAATCTGGTCTGTCTCAAATTACCTTCTAAACCTGTACCTAGCTATGAAATGCTTTGTTACCTATCTCCTAAGTAATTGTGATTGATTGTGAAAACTGACCAAAAGTAACAGTAATTCTCCTTAGGTCAAGAGGGATTAAGCTCCAAATCACCCTACTTATGTCATTTATCTCCATCTCTGTTGTAGCAACAATGTTTCATTGACTCTCTCCTTGGGCTTAATGTCTGTTGTTAAGTTCTATGGAAACATATATGAAGAAAATTGATTTATGTGCCAGAAAAGCATGTACTCACTGAACCTATAAAATAAACCAACCTTGTGCCATGGCAGAACACTGTGTGATGCCTACACATGTGGGATTGAGCATTTAGTGTCTCTCACTCCATTATTCGACTGGACTGTCACTCTTAGGCAGAGAACCCTCCCCTCTAAGGGACTGCTGGCTCAGATCTCAAAGCTTTGCAATACAGTTTGGGATCTGGTATTTCTAGTCTACCTTCATTTTTTTTCATTGATTCCCTTGATATTCTTGACCTTTTGTTCTTCCACATGAATTCTGTTATTATTTTTTCTAGCTCTATTAGATAATTTTTTTGGAAGTTAGATTGGCATGGCACTGAATTGATAAATTAATTTGGGTAAAATTGTCATTTTTATTATATTGCCTCTGCCTTCCTATGAGCAATTAATATTATTCCATTTGTTTAAATCTGACTTTATTTGTGTGAAATGTCTTTTGTAATTGTGATCATATATTTCCTGGGTTTAATATTTAATAATGTAGCTAATATTGTCCATGGAATTAAGTATTAGAGATAATGTTTTAATCCATGTTTCCTGATTGCCTTGGAACCCAGTTTCTAAATCACAATGATGACGAATGCAAGACTGTATTTTATATTATTTACCATTTATTTAAACAGAATTTCTTTTTCTATCTCTTGTTGCATTTTGTTGGTAATATATAGAAATGCTGATGATTTATGCTGGTTTATTCTATATCCTTCAACTTTGCTAAGTGGTTAATTGTTTCAACTAATTTTTTAGTGGATTCTCTAGGATTCTCAAAGTATATCATCATATCATCTGTTAAGAGTGATAATTTTGTATCTTCATTGCCTATTCTAATTCCTTCACTTTCTTTTTCTTCTCTTATTGCTATAGCTAGTATTTCTAGTATAATATTTAATAATAGAAGTGATAATGGGCATCTTTGTTTCAGCCCCTATCTTATTAGGAAGGCTTTTAGTTTTTCCCTATTATAGCTTGTGCTTGCTGATGGTTTTAGATAGATTTTATTTATCATTTTAAGGAAGTTTTATTTATTCCTATGCTCTCTGGTGTTTTTAATAGAGGAATGGGTATTATATTTTGTTAAAAGCCTTTTTGCACCTATTGAGATAATCATATGGTTTTCATTAGTTTTGTTATTGATATGGTCACTTATACTGATAGTTTTCCAAATACTGAACCAGTCCTGCATTCCTGGTATAAATCTCACCTGGTCATAGTGCATGATCCTTGTGATTTGTTGCTATAATCTCTGTGTTAATATTTTACTTAAAATTTTTGCAATGATATTCATTAGAATGATTTGTCTATATTTTCTTTATCTGTTTTTGTTCTTCCTGGTTTAGGTATCAGCACCATATTTATGTTGTAAAAGGAATTTGGAAGAACTTCTTTGTCTATTTTCCCAAATAATATTGGGATTAATTGTTTTTTAAATGTTTGGTAGAATTCACTTGTGAATTCATCTGACCCTGGGGATGTTTTTCTAAGGGAGTTTATTGATGGGTTCAATTTCTTTTTCTTTTTCTAAGATGGGATTGTTTAAGTATTCTATTTCCTCTCCTGTTAATCTGGGCAGTTCATATTTTTGTAAATATTCATCTATTTTATTTAGACTATCAAACTATTATTAGCATGTAATTGGGTAAAATAACTCTTAATAACTGATTAGTTTCAGTTATTAATTTCAGGTGGTGAATTTTTCACTTTTGATTTTTCATACTGGTAACTGGAGTTTCTTCTTTCCTTTTTTAATCAAATTAACCAATAATCTACCTATTTTATTTTTTCATAAAACCAGTTTTTGTCTTTATTTTTTAGTTCAATCATTTTCTTACTTTAAATTTTATTAATCTCATCTTTGATTTTCAAGATATCTAATTTGGTGTTCAATTGGGGATTTTTAATTTGTTATTCTAACTTTTTAAATTTCATGTCCAATTCATTGATCCATTCTTTAATTTATTGATATGTATTGAGATATATAATTTCTTCTAAGTACTGTATTGTCTATATCCCATAAACTTTCATTTCATTGTGATCATTCTCCAATGAAATTACTGATCATTTCTATGATTTCTTCATTGACCCATTTAGATTTAGAATTAGATTTTTAGTTTCCAATTAATTTTTAATGTCTTTCCATTCTTTATTTAATATAATTTGTATTGCATTATGATTAGAAAAAGATGCACTTAATACTTCTTTTATGCATTTGTTGTGAGGATTTTAGACCCCAATACATAGTCAATTTCTGTCTAGATGCCATGTACTGCTGAGAAAAAGGAATATTCTTTTTTGTTCCTATTCAGTTTTCTCCAGATGTATATTATATCTAATTTTTCAAAAATTCTGTTCACCTCTTTTTACTTCTTTCTTGTTCATTCTTTATTTGGATTTATCTAGTTTGGTGAGGGGAAAGTTGAGGTCCCCTACAACCCTTCTATTATAGTTTTACTATTTGTTTCCTTCTGTAAGTCTTTTAACTTTTCTTTAAAAAATTTGGATACTATACCACTTAGTACATATATGTTTAGCATTGATATTACTTCATTGTTCATAGAACTTTTTAACAAGATATCATTTCCTTCCTTATCTCTTTTAACTAAATCTATTTTTGCCTTAGCTTTTTCTGAGATCATGATTGCTACTTCTGCTATTTTTATTTCAGCTAAAGCATAATAGATTCTGCTCCAACCCCTTACCTTTACTCTGTATGTGTCTCCCTGCTTTAAATGTGCTTCTTATAATCAGCAGGATTCTAATTTTTGATCCATTTTGCTATCTATTTCCATTTTACGGATGAGTTCATCCCATTCACAATGTGTTTGTTTGTTAATGTAAACTAATATACTTTAAGGAATCCCTAAATTATTAGGTAATCTAGCATGTATTGAAGTGGATAGATATTAAGACTATAGTACATTTGATTAAAATTAGGCCTTAGACACTTACTAGCTATGTGATCCTGGGCAAGTCATTTAATCCTATTTGCCTAAATTTCCTCATTTGTAAAATGAGCTGGAAAAGGAAATGTCAAGCCATTCCAGTATCTTTGCCAAGAAAACCCCAAATGGGGTCACAAAAAGTCATACAGGACTAAAATGCCTGAACAAATATATTTTGATCACAGAGTTGAACACAACTGAAACAATTAAACAAAAACATTTGATTTTATACTATATCAACTTGTTTGTACTGCCATCTAGTGTTCTTATAGTATATAGATTGTATTTAGAGTTTCTCGTTTTCCATTTTGAGATATATACATACATATATATCTATGAACACACACATACACACATATATGCATATATACACATACACATGTAGCTATTGATATAAATGTATGTACACATATATGTGTTTTTTGGGGGGGAGAGGAGGGTGGAAACCAGGAAATTGTGCTGAAACCCTAAATGGATTGATGACTATTATATCAGTGCTTGGAGATATGTCCTTGGGAAGTGCTGAAGATACAAAGAAAGACAAGACAGATTTTGCTCTCTAATACCTCATGAATAGCTTACAGGGGGAGACAATATGATGACATGTATGTACAGCCAAGTTATGAATAGTGTAAATTAGATTTTTCTAGCTCTTGCTTGGTTTTAAATTCTTTCCTTTCCCAAAGATCTTGCATGTATACTATTCTGTGTTCACCTAATTTGCTTATAGTTTCCTTCTTTATATTCAAGTCATTCATCCATTCTGAGTTTATCTTGGTGTAGGGTGTGAGATGTTGATCCAAACCTAATCTCTCCCACACTGTCTTCTAATTTTCCCAGCAGTTTTTATAAAATAGTGGGTTTTGGTCCCAAAAGCTGGGATCTTTGAGCTTGTCATAGACTGTCTTGCTGAGGTCACTTACCCCTAGTCTATTCCACTGATCCTCCTTTCTGTCACTTAGCCAGTACCAAATTGTTTTGATGACCACTGCTTTATAGTATAGTTTGAAATCTGGGACTGCAAGGCCTCCTTCCTTTGCATTTTTTTTTCATTATTTCCCTGGATATCCTTGATCCTTTGTTCTTCCAAATTTGTTATGGTTTTTTCTAAATCAGTAAAGAAATTTTTTGGAAGTTCCATGGGTATGGCACTAAATAGATAAATAAGTTTGGGTAGGATGTTCATTTTTATTATATTGGCTCGTCCTACCCATGAGCAGTTAATGTTTTTCCAATTGTTTAGATCTATTTTTAATTGTGTGGAGAGTGTTTTGTAGTTGTGTTCATATAGTTCCTGTGTTTGTCTTAGCAAATAGATTCCTAAGTATTTTATATTTTCTAGGGTGATTTTAAATGGAATTTCTCTTTCTAATTCTTGCTGCTGAGATGTGTTGGAGATATATAGAAATGGTGAAGTCTTATGTGGGTTTATTTTGTATCCTGCAACTTTGCTAAAGTTGTTGGTTATTTCCACTAGCTTTTTGGTTTATTCCCTGGGGTTCTTTAAGTAGACCATCATATCATCTGCAAAGAGTGATAGTTTGGTCTCCTCTTTGCCTTAAGTAGTGTAAATTAAAGATGATCAACAGAGGGAAGGCATTTGCATTATGGTGAGCTGGGAAATGTTTCTTGTGAGAAAATTGAGGGAATTATAGGGTTTGGGGACAGCAAATTGTGGGAATTTAGCAAACCACACTGACTCTATCTTGTGACTCAATTCTGAAGCTAGTTTGGTTTTATCTCTCTTCAATTATGGGTCTAATCTAAATTCTGTCATGTGAGACAATTTTATTCAGTTGTGAAAACTGGGAGAAAATTTCACTGTAGTGTTTGAATCCAATCTTGTGTTGCTTAGGAAATTGGACTTGCTGTTTAGAGACAACCAAGGACTTAGTTTATGTTGACCAGAAATGCAATCAGATCCCTATATATAATTTTTTTTTGGTCTTTTTTTCCCCCCTTTAAGATGACTTCCAAAAAAATTTTTAAACCTTTACCTGCCGTCTTGGAATCAATTGTATTGGTTCCAAGGCAGAAGAGTGGTAAGGGCTAGGCAATGGGGGTTAAGTGACTTGCCCAGGGTCACACAGCTGGGAAGTGTCTGAGGTCAGATTTGAACCTAGGACCTCCCATCTCTAGGTCTGGCTCTCAATCCACTGAGCTACCCAGCTGCCCCCTGACTTCCAATTTACAGTAAGACAGTTCTAAGAAATTCATTCCTTGTTCACAAAAAAGAAATTGTTAAATATTTCTACCAATAAATAACATTTCTCACCATTTTCATTAACACTATAAAATGCAGGAAAAAGGAGGCTATCTCCAGGGAACAGATATGTAATTCTTCATTTATGAGAACAACAACAACAACAAATACTTGTACCGCTACCCAATCTCATGCTTTTTAAACAAGTAAGTTCAGGATCCTTTTGTGATGGAGCTAGTTGAAAGTCTATTAGAGAGAAATCCCTGCTGATCAGACATAGTGTGTGGAGAAAGGATGACAAAGGTGTTCAGGACAACGTCACTGTGAAGGTGGAAGATTAAAATGTACCCTTGTTTCCCAAGCCCCATTGCAAGCTCCCTTCTTATTACACGTTCTTTGCTATAACATGCATAAAGATTAATTTGGGGAATTCTGAGAGGGACAAAGGAGGAAGAGGATAGACTTCAAACTGACTTTTATTGGCAATGGCAAGGTTGTGGGTAGGTGAATGAAACCAAATAATCAAAACAATATCAAATAAAAAATCAAAAGAAATAAAAAGAAAGGAGTTTTCTAATAATTTTACATCTCAAGCAACCTATGCTTCTTGTCTGAAAATTGGTCACCTACTAATCAGTCAGTTATTGTTTCTATGTTTCCTTGATTGTTTACAGATAGTTGCAGAGGAGTGGGACATCTTTTTTCTGATTTCAGTGCATTGTATCTATTTGTTCAATCCTTTCCAACTTAGAATGTCCCTAATCTTTCCTCCTATTAGAAATCAAATGACTTAATGTTTTATTATTTCCTTTTAACTGATTGGCCTTATTTGATGAATTGTTTTTAACGTATTAAAAACACTAAGCTGAAGAAGAGGCTTGCTCTCAATTTGTTAGACAATTGACATTCATTGCTTAATAAATCAATATACACAGGAGGTCAAGCTTTTGTTTCCTTAGTCATTTCATCTTTTTTTTCATTAAATTGTAGAAGATGGCATTTTAGATGGGACTTCAAGGAGGGCCAGAAATTCTAGGAGGCAGAGATGAAGAGTATGAGAATTCCAGCCAGTGAAAAATGCATGAGGAGATGGAAAATCTCATGCAAGAAACAGCAAGGAGACTAGTGTGCTGGATCACAGTGCTGGGTCAAGGAAGATATAAATTGAAAGAAGATTGGAAAGGTAGGGGGGCATGGAGCTAGGTGATTCAGGGCATAGAAAGCCAGACCTGTAGTTGGGAGATCCTGGGTTCAAATATGGCCTCAGACACTTCTTAGCTATGTGACCCTGGGCAAGTCACTTGACCTCAATTGCCTATGGCTTACCTCTACTGTACCTTGGAACCAATATTTAAGATCAATTCCAAGACAGAAAAGGGTAAGGATTAAAAAAAGAAAAAAAGTAGGAAGGGGCTAGGTTTTGGATTGCTTTTAATGCCAAAGATTTTTATTTGATCCTGGAGGTGATAGAGTTATTGAAAAAGGGGATGAAATGATCAGCTCCACAGTTTAGGAAGGTCACTGGAGAATGGACTGGAGTGGGAAGAGATGGAGTAGGGAGAACAAACAAAAGACTATTGCAGTGATCCAGGTATGAGATAATGAAGGCCTGCACCAGGGTGGTGGCAGTGACAGAGGAGACATATTGTGAAGGTAAACTGGACAAGACTTGTCAACAGGGGGTTATATAGGGAGTTGACAAACAAGGATAACACCTAGGTTGTGAGCTTGGATGCTTAGGAAGGTGATACTCTTCATAGTAATAGGGAAGTTAGGAAGAGGAGATGTTATGGGGTATAATCCTCACTGCCTACTTTAATTTCTTCAATATATTTTTTCTTATAGCCAAACTTTGTATTTCTAATACAGTATTAAATAATAGTGATAATGGGCATTGTCGCTTTACTTCTGATCTTATTGAGAAGATTTCTAACTTCTTCCCATGGCAGATGATACTTACTGATGGTTTTTGGTAGAACTATTTATTTTAAGGAATGACCCATCTATGCCTATGTTTTCAAGTGTTTTTAATAGGAATTAGGTGTATTTTGTTGAAAGCTTTTTCTTCATCTATTGAGATAATCAGAAATTACATAGAGATATTACATGGAGAAACAGAAATTACATTTCCGTTGGGGTTTGGTTATTGATATGGTCAATTATGCTGATAGTTTTCACAATATTAAACCAGTCCTGCATTCCTGGTATAAATCCCACCTGTTCATGGTAAATGATCTTTGTGATTTGTTGTTGTAGTCTCCTTGCTAATATTTTATTTAAAATTTTGGCACCTATATTCATTAATGAAATTGGCCTAAATTTTTCTTTCTTGATTTTTGTTCTTCTTGACTTTGGTAACAGTACCATATTTGTGTCATAAAAAGAATTTAATAGAATTCCTTCTCTATTTTTCCAAATAATGTATATAGCATTGGAATTAATTGTTTGATAAAATTCATTTGGCTCTGGGGATTTTTCTTAGGGAGTTCACTGATGGTTTATTCAATTTATTTTTCTGAGATGGGATTATTTAAGTATTCTGTTTCTTTTTTTGTTATCTAGGCAATTTATAGTTTTGTAAATATTCATTCATTTCACTTAGATTGTCAGATTTTTTGGTATATAATTGAGCCAGATAGCTCCTAATGATTACTTTAATTTCTTCTTCATTTGGTGGTGAGTTTACCCTTTCCATTTTTGATGTTGATTATTTGATTTCCTTTATTTAAAGTTCAATAATGCTCTATTTTATTTTTTCATACAACCAGCTTCTAGTCTTATTTAGTAGTTCAGTGATTCCCTTACTTTCAATTTTATTAATTTCTCCTTTTTGATGATTTCTAATTTAATCTTTAATTGGGGATTTTTAATATGTTCTTTTTCTAGTTTTTCTAGTTGTTTTTTTTTATTTGCATGTCGAGTTCATTGTTCTGCATTTTCTCTGTTTTATTGATGTAAGTGTTTAGAGATATAAATTTTCTCCTAAGTAGTGCTTTGGCTGAGTCCCATAAATTTTGATTTTTTTTTTATCCTTATTGTCATTTTCATTAATGAAATTATTGATTGTTTCTAGAATTTGTTCTTTGATCCACCCATTTTTTAGCATTAGATTATTTAATTTTTTAAAATTTGTCTTTCCATGAACCCTTATTGATTAAATTTTTTGTTGTGTTATGATACTAAGAGGATGCATTTATTATTTCTGCTTTTCTGCATTTGGTGACAAAGTTTTTATGCCCTAATATTATAGTCAGTTTTTGTGTAGGAGCCATATAGTGCTGAAAAGAAATTACATTTATTTCTATTCCCATTCAGTTTTCTTTAGAGATCTATTAGTTCTAACTTTTCTAAAATTTCATTCACTTCCTTTACTTCTTTCTTGTCTATTTTTTGGGGGGTTTGATTTATCTAGAGCTGAAGTAGAGGTCCCCTACTAGTATAGTTTTACTATTTTCTTCTGAAGCTCATTTAATTTCTCCTTTAAAAATTTGGAGGCTATACCATTTGGTGCATTCATGTTTAGTATTTATATTACTTCATTATCTTTTTATATAGTACCTTTTAGCAAGATGTAATTTCCTTCCTTATTTCTCTTAATCAGATCTGTTTTTGCTTTAACTTTGTCTGAGATCATGATTGCTACTCCTTTTTTTTTTCTTCAGATGATGCACAATAAATTCTGCTCTAGCCCCTTACTTTTACCCTGTGTATATCTCCCTGCCTCTAATATGTTTCTTATAAACAACGTATAGTAGGATTCTGGTTTTTAAATCTGCTTCTATTTTATGGATGATTTATTCACAGTTATAATTACCAATTGTGTATTCCCCTCCTTATTTTCTCCTTTTCATCCTGCTCTTTCTCCTTTCATTCTGTCATTTCACACAGTTTTTTTGCTTTTAATCATCCCTTCTACTTCCCCCTTCGTCCTATTACCACACCCCCTGCCTTTGTCTTATTCCTCTTCTACTTCTCTATTAGGGTAAGATAGGATAATATATATATACATATTCCCTTTCTGAGCCAATTCTGATGAGAGTAAGATTTAAGCATTGCCTATCACCGCTGTAAGGATTGGGTAAAAGGGAATAAGGAAGGATTGTAACAGAGAATGGAGGAGATGAAAGGACAGAAGGAATAAGGAGGGCTGGTGAGGTAGAGGAGAGAGAGCCATTGGGGCTGAGAAATGATCTTTGTAATTTCTCCCTTTCCTTCACACTTCAACCCATGAGAGAGGTACCCCTTAGTTGATATTAAGGCAAGGATGAATAGGGGCTGTGTCTCAATGAGTAGGCTTCTGGGGGAATAATGGAGTTTACTTCTTTCAAGACTTGGTTGGTACTTGAGTCCTCAGAAGTCCTACTTGTCTGTCAGGCTGACTGTCCCTGTTGGCTCTTTGTTGTTTAGCCAAGGCTAAATGGCTAGCCTAGCTGACTCCCTCTCTTTCTTCTAAACTGCTATGATTTGAATCTGACTGCGAGTTTTTTCAATACAAGATTGTTTATTAATTCAAGTAACAAAAGGGGGGGGCGGGAGAATAGGTTTGTGGGAATAGGAGACCCTATACGTTGTCTTTGTCCTTCTTCAGCTGAGCCAAATGGCTCAGACTTCAGAGTCTCTTTTTTCTCCTTCCTCTCTAATTTCTGTCACTATCTTATTCTAATCAGGTGTCAAGCGTCCTTCCTGGGAAGGTCAAAGGATGGGAAGGGTCTTTGGGGTGACCCTGTGAAGTTCAAAGGATCAACCCCTTTCAACAGCAGTTTGTTGTTCTTTTCTTTCTTCAATTGATGATTTAAAGATATTTAAAGATATTCTCTCTTCTGGCAAGGGCAATGGAGGCAAAGCTCTGTCACCACAGGTTGGGATCTCAGCTTGGGTCCTAACTCCTAACTCTCCAGAGTTCACAGGGCAAAGGCCTCTCTTTTTCAGCTCTCACTCCCACAAGCCCCTTTTGCTGCTCCAACTGCTGCTCCCCCTCCCGGGCACATTCTAAACAATGGTTCTGCAGTCTCAGTTTTCCTTTCCATACCATCCTCATCCTCCCCTCCACTTTAATAATTTTCCTGCCTCTTTAGGCGAGTTAATTTACCCCATTTCACCTCTCACTTCCCTTTTCTCTCAGTGCAATCTTCTTTTTTACTTCTTGATTTTTTTTCATATATCATATGATCCCAATCAACTTAGTCTCACATTCTTTGTCTATGTATATGGAGTATCTCCTTCTAACTGCTCTAATAGTGATAACACTTTTTGAGAATTACAAATATCATCTTTCTACATAGGAATACATACAGTTTTACTTCAGTGAGTCCCTTCAATTTTCTTCCTTATTTACCCTTTTATGCTTCTCTTGGGTCTTGTATTTGGATGTCAGATTTTCTGTTTGTCTGATCTTTTCATCAGGAATGCTTAGAAATATTCTATTTTATTTAATGATCATTTTTTTTTGTTAATCCTGAAAGAATATACTCATTTTTGCTGAATAGGTGATTCTGGGTTTTAAACCTAGATTTTTTTGCCTTCTGGAATATCATATTCCAAGCCTTCCAATTCTTTAATGTGGAGGCTGCTAAGCCTTGTTTAATTCTGACTGTAGTTCCATGGTATTTGAATTATTTCTTTCTGGCTGTTTGCTAAGCCATTTTCTCCTGCATATATATCACTATTAGGGGGAGATATTTCTATTGCTTCCTATATACAGGAATTGCAGCACAAACTGTGTGAACTCCATGAATCCAGAGCTGCAGTTCAAGCAGGACCACTAGACTTTTCACTTTATGACCTGAACCCAGGAGACAAGGTATATAAAAAGAACTTCCAGCATGCTAGAGCAACTCAGCCTTCCTGGGAAGGGCTGTTTCAAATATTGTTAACCAGTCCAACAGCTATAAAAACTGGAGAAAAGGACTCTTGGATTAATTGCTCACAGCATCTTCTATTGAAACTGATTGACAGAATACTGTCACATGCATTGGAGATAATAGGTCATAGACAAGACTGTTTGGGGGAACACATTGAATTCCTGAATTTTTATTTTATTATTGCCTTTCTTTTATTTTAATTAGAATATTTTTTTTTCTCATTTCTTGGACTTAATATACATACAATCAGTATTAATCTTTTTTTTTTTTGCCAAAGGGGACTGCCTCCTAATTGGGTTTTGTCAATGATCCTAGCAAAACATTGGTTTTACTTTATCTCTTCTGTTTACCTCCTATCTTTAACAATTGTAGTTTTCTCTTAGAATGTACAATTTTGTATGTACCTGTACTTAGATTTTTAGAAGTACAAGATGATTATGTTAAATGATAAACTGGGGAGACTAGTCTCCCAAATGATCATCAGGGGGTATTATGAAGATGGAATTACCTCTCCCTTATTTATTCTCTAGATTTTAGCCACCAGGAATGTATACACCCCCACTTAATTCTTAATTGGGGAGGAGAAGGTCTATGACCCACATGTGCTAGCAAGTGGCAAATCAAAAACAACTGACTGCTGTTATATTAAAAACTGTTATAGGGAAGGTTTTAGGGAAAGGTTTCATGGAAGGGTAACAGAAGATAACACTAATAAAATAAATAACAGAGGTATATTTAATTAAAAGAATAAAGGGAATTGAAGGGGATTTAGGGAAGTACTACTTCTATTAACCCACCCAGGTATTAAACTTAATTAAACCTTAACTTAACTAAAACTAAACTACAAGGGGTTAGTAATGTCCACAGGGCCAGATTCTCACAAATTACAGATGATTGGGTCAGACAGCAGACTCAAGATGTAATGTATTAACAAGGTCCAAAAAGAGAGAAGGTTCTCACCATTCACATTGTCCACCAATGTGAAGGGGAACACTCATTCAACCTTACTTGATAATTCAAAGTCCTTGGCAGCTCCTCAAATGGTTTCTTCAGGGAGACCACTAGGCAAACCTTCCAGTCTGACTAGGTTGAGAGAAAAGAGACTTTCCAACTGCCTTAGAATCCTGACCCAGCCAAGATCTGTGGAATTTTGATCTTGCACCATTCCAGGCTGCCAGCCTGCATTGCTATGCCCTGCTAGAAATCCTTTCCTACACTGCCCCCTGGACAATCCGAAGTAAGGTTAAAGCTGCCATTGTTACACATAAGAGTGGACCAAAGGCACAGGAAGTGATGCAAAGAACTGTCTTTAAATTTGGTGGTAACTTCCTGTGAGAGGGGTTTTGCCTTTGAACTTGGCCTTGGAGGAACTTGGGCTTGAGACCTCAGACTGCTTCCCTTTGGACTGACATGAAGGTGAGTGAAAAAGGCTGACCCCCTTTCCTTGATTTTTTCTGGAGGCACTAGCCTTTAGAGAGGCTCCTCATCTTGGAGGAGGCCTCGTGACTGGAAGCTCTCTCTCTCTCTCTCTCATTTTCCTTACTTTCACTCTCCCTATTTGTAAATAAACTACCATAAAAGTCATTCTGACTTGAGTAATTAATTTGGAATTATGTAATTAAATTCAGTTCAACCATAATTTTACCCCTTACAGTTGGCTTGCACTGATGTTGGCTTAGACAGGGTCTTAGGGTCTGAATGTTGGTTTGGGCCCAGGTTTAGAACTTGGAACAGTAGATGTGGGGTATTGGGGCTTGCTGTTGTCTTGAGCTCTGCTCTCACCCTAGTGAACTGCCTACCTTTCAAGTTATTCTCTACATGAAAGTTGCTTCACTTGGTCTTCTTGTTAGTTCTTTCACTGCAGTATTTGTTTTGAGGCATTATTTTAAGGTTGGTTGGAAAGGATTGTTGTGGTTTGAGCTTTCCTTGTTTCTACTCTGCTATCTTGGCTCCACTCTACTTTTTGTTTAAAAAAGTTCTACTTTGGTGTTTAACTGGGTTCTAAAAATTTATTGCTTTTCTATTTTCTTTTTAGTTGTATGCCCAATTCATTGATCTGTTCTTTATTTATGAAAGTATTTAGAGATATAATTAGAAGAAAAAAAGGACTGTTTTACTTATATCCCCCCAATCTTGGTATGTTCTTTATTTATTGTCATTGTCTTTAATGAAATTATCTATTCTTTCTTTTTGTTCTTTGAGTCACTCATTCTTTAGGCTTGAGCTATTTAATCTACTTAATGTTTAATTATTTCTTCAGCAGCCCCTTTATTGAATACCATTTTTCTTGCTTTATGATTATTTATTTATTTTTTTTAAATTTTATTTTATTATTTAATTATTATTTAATGATTATGATAATTTAATATTCCTGCTTTTTGGCATTTGCTGTGAATTTTTTTTTAATCCTTACGTTCCATTTTAGAATCAATTCTGTTTATTGTTTTCTAGGCAGAAGAGTCATAAAGACTAGGCAGCTGATTTGCCTAGGGTCACACAAATGGATGTGTCTGAGGCCATATTTGCAACCATGACTTCTTAGCTCTTAACCTGGCTCTCAATCCACTGAGCCATCTACCTATTCCCTTGTAAAGTTTTTATACCCTAAAACATGGTCAATTTTTCCAAGGTACTATGTGGGACTCAGACATATGTATTCTCCTTTTTTAAAAAAAGTTCTATTTTCTTTTCTTTTCCAAAATCTTTTCCATCTTCCCTACCTATTGAAAAGGCAAGAAAAAAACCCAATTTAAATATATACAGTATAGTCATGGAAAGCAAAATTTTCACATTAGCCATGATGTATTTTCCTTCATATTCCCATTCAGTAATTTCTAGAAATCTAGCCTATCTAACTTTTCTAAAATTCTATTTGGGATCCTACTTTCTTATTTTTTGGTTCAATTTGTCCAGTCCTGAAAGGGAATATATCCCCCACTATTATCACTATAATGATTTTTTTCTCTTAGAATTTAGATACAGTGCCATCTATTCAGTGCATAGTTGTTTGGTACTGACATTAATTATTTCTGGTACCTTTCAGCATAAACAGAAGCAGCTATGGCTCAGTGGTTGGACCCTGGGCCGAGTGTAGGGTAGATGAGTTTAGATGTGGCCTCAGACACTTTAACTGTATGACCCTGGGCAAATCATTTAACCTCTGGTTGTCTGACAAAAGATTCCTGACAACTGGATCCTCTGGAGAACAAAATAGCAAATCACTCTAGTATCCTTGTCAAGAAAAGCCCATGGATAGCTATGGTCCATAGGGTCAGGAAAAATCAGATGCAACAAAAACTTTTCAGCATAATATAATCTCCCGCTATTTTTTTAAAGTCTATTTTTGCTGTTGCCTTGTCTGAAATCATAATTACTTGGCCTGACTTTTTGAGTTCAGCTCTCTTGACTGGAAAAAAACACAGAAGTATTAGTCAAAATCACTCTTTCATCAAGGGGAAAAGGGGCTTAATGCAATAGTAGGCCTCGACACAGAGCTGCATGCCACACTTGTCTCAGAGGATTGAACTCTGGCCACTCTGGACTGACCCCTAGGAAAGCCAACCGTGCTAGATTGGACATTTCCATAAAACTTGGGACTTGAACCCAAGACCCTAAGACTAAGAAGCTCACACCCTACCAAGTTAGCAGGGATGACATTTCACAATATACACAAAAAAGGAAAGACCATGTCAAGGGCTGTGCCACCTTGGTAAGGGACTTTAGCCTAGGGGGACAAAAGAGATATTTAACTTCCGATGGGATTAGCTATTCCCACTCAAACTACCAGGATGTCTATTGTTAGCCTGAGTCCAGTGAAGTAGGACCTTCCCTCAGGAAGAAACTCTCCTGTGACAAGGTCAAAACCTGGGGTTTCTACCTCCAAACTAAATAAACTGGAGATCGCCAAATTCCTTCAAGCTACAAATTTGGGGACTACCAGATTCCACTTTGACAGCTGATATGTAATAGATTTAGCTTCAGTCACTTATTTGAACTCTGTGTAAATCTTCTTAAAAGCAAATTTAAAAAACAATAGCATTTTTGGATTCTGCTTTTCATCCATTTTTCTATCTTCCCTTTTGCTCATGAGCGCATCCCATTCACATTTACAGTTATAATTTATAATTGTATATTTCTTCACATCCTGTTATTTTTCTCTCTCCTTTTCCCCTTACCCCTCTTTACAAAGAAGAGGGAAGTGAGAGAGGAGTGTGCACCAAAAGTTTGATGCCATCTGCTTCTGCTCTCCTGTCCCTCTTTTCTTACCTTCTCCCAGAGCTCAATCACATGTACTTTCTCTTTCTTTTCTTCCTTTTAAACTGCTCTCTTGATCTCTCCAAAATTTTGTTTTGCTTAGGACTAATTTCCCTTCTCCTCTGCCTCTTTACCTGCTCTCTCATTCCCCTCTTTGCCTTCCCTTCTTTCCCTCTTGTTTCCCTGTTGAGTAAGATATCTTTCAGGACCCAATCATTTGTGTGTATTTTTCCCCTTCTTTGATCACTTCATGTTGTGAACTTCCTCCTACCTCTTTTCTCCTGGTCTGTATGGTCTTCTACTTGCATATTGACTCTTCCCCCAGCATATTCCTTTCCTCCTCCCTTTCCCTTCTTTAAGATCATCAAAACATTACAAAACCATTCCCGGGTCCTCTTATTTGATAGCTATGAGCCCTGATAATATTAGGATTCTGAGAGAATACATGTATAATTTCCCCCATTCAAATGTAAATACTTTATTCTTAATTAATTCCTTGTGCTTGTTCACTCATTTTTACCTTTTTATGTTTATATTTCAAAGTTTCTATTTAGCTTTGGTCTTTTCATCAGGAATACTTGGAAGTCCTCTTTTTCATTTAAGAACTTGAACAAGGCAAACATTCATATGGAGTTCAGGGAAAAAAATGGTACAAGGTTTCTTAAGGTTTCTCTGAAGAACTTTAGTATCAATTGTGAGACATGAGCAATGATAGTACAGGATCATACATCAAAGAAGACACTATATAACAAAGCAGAATTGCAGTAGCCCAAAGTAAACATGAAATGGGCAAATCTAGAGACATGTCTGTCCCAAATGTTCCAAAGGACTACATGTGCTCAACCTGTGATAGAATCTGAACTTTTTTTGAATCCATCAGCCACAATACAACATACTCTGACCCCAACATCTTCAAAAACAGTTGGCTAAATGACATGGGCATTGTACCCCCAGAAACTCAGGCAAACTATGATCAGGGAAACTCCCTTGCTCCCTTGCATCCTCGTGACTCTGAACCTAAAAACATCCAATGATCCCTCTAGGGTCCTGAGATGACTATCTACCTTTGATCGTCCTCTTGATTTAAGATGGACAGAGAGAAGCACCTCCAGGCCACACCTCGATTCTATCAGACATCTGTTTGTTCCCTAAAACTAAGGAATCCTTATGTCCCCAGGCAGATGATCACCCTACCTCGCCAAATGCCTGGGTGACTAACACTGTCTGTTGTAAAAAGTATAAAATCCCCAGAACTTATGTCATCTGGGGGAACAGCCTTTTCATTATTAAGAAAAAAATTAGTTTCTAGTAATAAAAGTATTATGTTTTTATGATTTATTAAAGATGAAGAAATAAAGAAAATACAAAATAAGAAAGAACGTGCCTAGGAGGGCCGAAAGGCCCATTCAATTTCATTTACACTACAGCTTGAGAGATGCCTGTGCTTGGAAGCTGAAGCAGAAGCAGGGAGAGAGCATAGGCAATACAATAGCTATTGTGTTTTTGAACTCAGGTGAGATTCAGGGAGATTAGAGGGTAATCTGGGAACTAGTAAGGACTTCTGGGGATTGAAGTCTGGGGTTCAAATCTCCATTTTTACTCCATTCATGCTGTCCTCCCAAGGAACTGCTCCCCATCTTGCTGTTCCACCTGCTATCCTCCTGGCCATTCTCAATATTACCTCCTAAATTAATAAATTTCTCTTTTTGTTTTTAAGTTTAGTTTTGGAATCTTGCAAAAGGTATCCTTCCTGAACCCCAGGGGTACACATCTGCACCCCACAACATGTAGACCAACATTTAAGCAGGCACATAGATATATAGTTGGTTCTTATCATTCCTGGTAGTTATGTCCTATAAAGTTTCTGTGAACAAGGAAATTGTGGATACTGCACCCATTGCTTTTAGAGGAAATGCAGAGTTAGGTAGGTTCCTGAGAGTCTCTAGTCACATTTAATTTAGAACTTTTCAGATCTGCTTCACATATAGATCAGCCTATGAAAACACTGTCTTCATGGTGAAGGAGCCCCAAGCAGGGAGCTGCTTGGTCAGTACAGCACATATCACTATAGAACATCTGACCAACAGACCCCTGTCAGGGAACCTAAATGTGCTGACGCCCAAAACATAGAGTCCAGAAGAAACTTGTACTGACGCCCAAAACGTAGATTCCAGGAGAAACTTGTGGGCCACGTATGGTGGCTAGTGATATGCTGTCAGGCATTGGGTATAAAAGACTCTGCACTCACAACTGCAGGCGGAACTCTTGTGCTGAGCTTCCCCTGGTGTATACCAGAATAAAGGACCCTCCTGCTTGATTGCATTGTCTGTGGGGTCTTCCATGGCGGTGGGCGACGCACTGGACCCTAACATTTGGGGGCTCGCCGGTACCCCTCCACCTTGGAACCCCCCAGACAGGAGGGCCTAAGGCATTGCCTTGGACCGGACCTTCAGGTAAGCTGAATGTTGTGTGACTGTGGGTGCGAATGGTGACCGAATGTGTATGGGGGAGATGAGGACCCCTGATGGGCATAAGGCTCAGTGGGGCATTCGTTTTTTGTGGTTTAAACAAGAGCCCCTATGCCAAGCCCCAGGGCCCGCCTTTTTCTAAGGCGAGAGGCTTAGCCTCGGCGCATCCGACCCTTCCACCTGTTTCTGAGTGCGGATTAGGGAGTACCGCATTTCTGTGTCCTTCGAGAGAAGGCCAGTCAGGAAACTGAGGAAGCGTCTGTGATCAGCAGTGGGGAAAGGATACGGTCCAGGGCAGGTGCCCAGATTGGAACTTCCAGGTGGTTAGAGGCCCCTGAGGACAGAGGTCTGACTCTGCCATACGGAGTTAAAGTCTCTGTCAGGTTGAGATAGCCCTGAGCGTGGAGCTCCGTGTCTCCGCTAGGTGGCCACTGCTCTCAACTGGTTTGAAGGGAAAGGGGTTCAAGTCCCCTTTTGGGAAGATATTGCACCCCTAGGAGAGACTGGGGGATGCCCCATGATCTTTAGGTGATTTTTAGACACACTGAGGTTTTTTGCCACACAGAGGGATTAGGTGGCCAGCCTCTGGCTGCTTGCCCCTGACAGATAGCCGGAGGCAGCCGAAGGAAGCTGGAAACAGCTGAAGGGAGCTGGCCACTGATGAGTAATTGTGGGTATCAGGTTTCTTTCCTGATTAAAACTAGCTGCTTTAGGCAGTTGTTAACCCTTTCCTTGCAACTTCTTGGTCTCAATAATAGAAAATCAGCCTGTTTGTCAAAAAGCTTGCTCAAGGTTTTACGGTCCTTACAAGTACATGCCAAGAAATGAGATCTTAAGATAAGCTCCTAGGATTGGTGAGTTTACATGTCCATGTCTCTGTTATTTGTCTTCTGGCTTTTGCTGTTTGTCTTGTGTGTCTTTCTGTATTTGGATGCAGGTATGTAGATGTGTGGGAGAGGGTGTCCTATAGGGTTCTTTGAGTCTTTGTTGTGGCTGGATTAAAGGGAAAGAAAAAAAAGGGGGGAGTTTGGGATGCAGGGTTACAAAGGAGAATAGATTTTGTACCCCTGCTCCCTCTGCCTGCGTTCCAACTAGGCAAGCTATGATAAAGTAACACTGTGACAGGCTTCAGGGCGGGAGAGAGTGCAATTACCCATTCAATGATTTTTCCCTCCTTTTTCCTTTGGATGGGCCCCCAAAGGAGCGGAAGAGAGAAAATTCTGAGCAGAAAAGGGAGATTCTTACTCTACAGTTAGAAACTTTCTCTTAAAATTAATTCTCAAACTGGGTGGATTGCTAATGATTTTGATACGGTACAAATGTAATCTATTGTAGTTACTGTTTGTCAAATGTGAAATGTTGCCAGATTTTTATTGAACAACAAAACTCCTGATTAGAAGTTTGTTTTGTTAAACCTTGCAATGTGAATTTGAGAATTGTGTAAATGTGATTGATAGCAAGTCTGATGCAGAGAGGAAAGTTTATTCTGTATGGACAGAAATTGTACTGACTACTTTATAGATGTAAAAGTTATTCAGAAAAACTTGTGTTGTTGAAAAGAACTTTTTCTAGAATTTGAATTTGGTAATCCTTCAAATCACATTTATTTTAATATATGTGCTGTCAGAAATAGCAGCAAGAAATTATATTACACACACAAGAAGTTTTTTTTTTCTTTTTCAAAGTAGTTAATCTGTGCATGGCATTAATGAGATAAATGCTAAGAATTGATGTTTTACAAAAGAGGAAAATTTTAAATAATGTTTTTAATCAAGGTTATATGAATTGTTTTTAAATGTGCAAAATGCAAATGCATAGGAAGGAATTTGTAATCTAGATCCAAATGCTGAGTGAATGCTAAATATGTATGCATTATATTATGAAGAGGATTAAGTTTTCCACCTAAATAGGTTAAGGGTATATGACATACAACCTGTGTGCCCTTAACAAGCTAAATTCAACCAGCCCTGTAATCGAGAGGGCTTTTCATGAGGATTAAATACAGTCTAGCTTCAGATATGTCAAAGAGGTCAGGCTGGAATGTGTAAACCTCAAATTTCCTTAGACTTATAAATGTTGGAAATTTCACCAAGTATGAAATATCCCAATGGTGAAATTTCCAACATTTATAAGTCTAAGGAAATTTGAGGTTTACAAATGCCAGGTAACATGAAGCTAAGTAGGGAAAAGTGATTAAGTACATGTGAAGGGAAATAAGTTTATGTCTTATAACCTGTCTATATAAGTTAATAATTGAATTTTGGGGTGTCTGGATTCATTTTATGAAGTGCTCCACTTCAATAAGAGTAATGAATAGAGATACTAATTGATACTATGAATTCTAGTATGAAATAGACACAACAAATTATAAATTGGAATAATGTTGATGGACTTAAATTAGGAATGTAGCAGTGTTTTGAGCTAGAAAGAGACTAAACTGGAGGTTCTGTTCTGCTTTAGACAGGTTTGAGAGAAGTACAGGTAAATGCTTTGCACCTCAGTTTGGTTACACTGAAACATTGCTAAAGGACTTAATCAGAGTTATTTGGAAGTGTGGAGTTCAAATTGAAATCCGCTGAGACTAAATTATTATGAAGGGGGTTTGATACATTCAAACTTTTACATTATAGTGAGCTCACTGGTTAAAGAAGGATGGGCCAAGGTTGCTAAGTAATAAAATCTAAGTCAAGACCAGCAGCCTTGGGATAAAATTGCTCAGAAGCTATTAACCCCTTCCTTGCACCCAGGAAGGAGAAAGAAGTGCTTATAACATTATGAACTGACATAGGGGCTTCAAAGAGTTAGCAACCGCTGTGTGATAGAAGTTAAAGATGAGTATATCTTAATTGTAGAAACGGAGGTTTTAAGGTGCTCAAGCAAGCGAATATTGCCAGCCCTGTCTGACAAAAAAAAAAAAGGCTTGTTTGCAGCTGTGGAATTTTACTACAAACATTCCAGGTCCAGAATGATAAAATGAGTTGAGTGATATGTAATTGATGAAGTTACCTCATACGAGTTCTGGGGATTTGTTGGTTGATATTTTGATTACATTTTGATCTGTATAAGGATATATGTGGCAAACAATAGCCAAAGAATAGGTAGGGTGTTAAAAATGGCATATATGTGAAAATGCTTGCTCAGAAATTTATGATTGTCATGTGAGTGGCTGCTAAAATGTGTTTAAGTATCATTTGGATATTAAAAAAGAAAACCTCACTGTAAATCTGACTCAACCATATAGTTTGTTACCTCAGTCTACCAATTTGTACTATGAACTGAAATTTATAATGGTTGAGCTCTATGCTAAAGACTGTTCAATGATGTAATCTTTTTAAACCAGAATTCTTTGGGGTTACCAATTAGCAATTGAAGTGATACCAGGGGGCTGGTTGTTTGACTTATGATAGTAAAAGCATGTTAGAGAAAGTGGGGAGGTATGTTGGGTTTGAATTTGGAAGAAAGGAACTTTGATTTAAAGTCCATAAAGCTTTAGTATGTGGGTTTGTAAAGGAAGAATGGACGGTGTGTTCTGCTTTTAAGCAGAGGGTTTTGGAGGAACAGAAAGGGAGAGAGAAGGTGAAAGGGAACAGATGAATGTTCTGCTCTCATAATTGGCTCTTTAACTTAGGGATAATATATAAAGTAATGTATGTGGGAAAATCACACATGATTCTTTGAACAGTTACCCTGAAGTGATTCCTGCATGACCTTGTCTTAGTCTTTCAGGTGGCCTCGGTCCAGGAGATGATACAGCCCTGGTTTATAGGGAACTACTTAATTCAGCACTCATGTGACTACACCTGATGTGTAAATACATGAAAATAATTGTGTGATCAGCCTTGTAGGGATATTAAAGGCTTGTTTGGGGGTGTGGAGATTTGTTTCTGGATTGCTGATAAGCAAATTTCTCTGAGCTGTTAATGGGTGAGACTTGTCCTTTAAGGAAAAGAAGGCCTCTGGCATCCAGTGGCAAGTGCTCTAAGGAGAGTAAAGTCCTAGGATGGCTATAGAGAAGGCAGCCCAAGGCTCACTTTGGACTGAATTTTCCTGACCATCCTCGAGTGGAACAACAATGGCAGTGACAGCCTTGCTTGGGGTGTCTTTTGTGACTTGGAGATATTTCCCTTTCAGGGCCTTCTTCCTTTGTGACAACTCCCATGATCAGCACAAAATGCAAATTGTGATATTAAAGTTTCCATTTCCTCAAACAACCCTAATAATTGGGAATTCTCAAATAGATGAGAAATAGATGGAGTTTGTTCCTAGATGGCATGTATTTGTAGCCTTAATTTACCACAGTTGAGGTTTGGTTCTTGAGCTTGGAAAGATAGCTCACAGCCTTCTTGGTTTCCCCAGCCTCTGGGGTAAGGAAATACATCTGTAAGATATCGTTACTTCAGTGTTTTTAGATGTTATAGTTAATGTGTATTTTGCAATGGGATGTTCTTTAACAGAAACATCACATACCAGCTCTGCAAACAACTCAGGAAGGGATCTGTTCCTGTCAGAAGATGATTTCTGAGGATGAAGTCTGTTGGTTAAGATACCCAAATGCAAATATGTGATGTTCACTGCTATTGTATTAATGTCCTGTTCCTATCTGCTATTTGCCCCAGTACACTTCTCACTTAGGGGCTGACTTCCCCTTGTGACCGGTCTGCCAATCGAGGGAAGGAGTGACAGGACACCCTTCAGATCTCCAGGCAGTTCTCCACCGACCTGGGACCCTGGAATCCACTGAGGATGCGCCCCTAAAGACACTCTGCAGCCTTCCCTCCCCCTCTTATTCCCCTCCCTCCCTCTCTCCTACACATAGGTAGGGACAGCTCTACGCCCATGCTCAGCACTGAAGAAACTACAGAAGATCTGGACCTCCCGCCCTTTTCCCCTTAGACATTTGGAGAGGGGAGGGGATGGGATGGCAGGGGGCACTGAACCAGGTGGGGCCTGAGACTCTGGCCCTCCGGGAGGCTATGTGGTTCCCCTATGGATGGCCGGGCTGGCCAGATGGCAGGACTCACCAGAAGCAGTGGGGAGACAGCTAGCAAAAGGAATACATGACCCACTCGCTTCCATTACTTCACTTTCTCCCCTGCCTCTTGGTTTCCCCCTCCCTTGTCACAGAGTATCCCTCAATCGGGAGATACTTATCCCACCCGCAGGAGCGCACTGGCTGTGCCCCGCTCTGGCCTACAGCCCTGTGTCTCCCCTAGCTCCCTCACTGCCCGCTGCACCCCCTCTCAATAATACCCCGAGTGGCCTACTATGCCAAGCAGGACCTCCTCTTCCTTAAGGAGGGGGCCTCTGTGCAGCCTTGGGTGAGGAGTGCTGCTTCTATGTTAACCACTCAGGGATCATTAGGGACTCCCTAGGCTAGCTACGAGAAGGTCTAGAAACCCTGACTGAAGGAGAGGGAAACTGTCAGCCCCTGGTACGCCCACCTGTTCAATTCTTCTCCCTAGTCACGTCCCTCATAGGACCCCTCATAATATTAACCCAGGTGTTGGACATTTGGCCCCTGCGTTTTTAACCGCCTTGTTCAGTTCATGAAAGGCCGGCTGGGTGCCACCCAGGTGTTGGCCCTCCGACAACAGTACCGACCCCTAGCGAGCCCCGGGCTGAGGGCCACAAGCTGCCTCAGTGGACAGGCCTTCCCTCTGCCCCCTAAGAGAAAAAGGAGTTGGGAATGAGGGAGCCCCAAGCACGGAGCTGCTCGGTCAGTACAGCACATATCACTATAGAACATCTGACCAACAGACCCCTGTCAGGGAACCTAAATGTGCCGATGCCCAAAACGTAGATTCCAGGAGAAACTTGTGGGCCACGTATGGTGGCTAGTGATATGCTGTCAGGCATTGGGTATAAAAGACTCTGCACTCACAACTGCAGGCGGAACTCCTGTGCTGAGCTTCCCCTGGTGTATACCAGAATGAAGGACCCTCCTGCTTGATTGCATTGTCTGGGGGTTTTTCCTTGGTGGTGGGCAATGCACTGGACCCTAACAATGGAACCTCCATATTGACTAATTTCCCAGACTGTTCCTAGAGAGTTAAAACAAAGGATAAATATTGAATTAACTATGAATTGGGTTTGTCTTTTCCCCAAGGATTGAGTTTAAAGAAGACAGTAGACTCTTAAATATCTTTCTAATCACCAGAGCCAGGAGTGGCTAAAGATAATAATAAAAAATCTTAAGTATGTCTCAGACATTCAAACTTCTATGATTATGGCTATCTCTTCTTTTCCAAGCTTCAGTGGATTAAAAAGTGATTTTTCTGACTATTTAATAGTTCTGTGTTTTTCTAAATCGACAATACAGACCTACTAGTGGTATTGTGGGTGGCTTGAGGGATTAGGGAAGGGTATCTTTTTTTTTTTTAAACCCTTACCTTCTGTCTTGGAGTCAATACTGTATATTGGCTCCAAGGCAGAAGAGTGGTAAGGGCTAGGCAATGGGGGTCAAGTGACTTGCCCAGGGTCACACAGCTAGGAAGTGGCTGAGGTCGAATTTGAACCTAGGACCTCCAGTCTCTAGGCCTGGTTCTCAATCCACTGAGCTACCCAGCTGCCCCCAGGGAAGGGTATCTTTTGCAGGGATGCAAGACTCTGAAACTTAGCTTAAAAATAAAACGAGAAATGTATTAATTTAGAAGGTAATGTTGAATCTGGCCAGGAGGATAGTATAGGTGGAAGACTGCCTCCTAGGGGGAACAGCATAGGTGAAATACTGTCCAAGATGACATGATTTCTGGGGTCTTTATACATGAAGATGTGACTTTAGAGGTGTGCACTGAGGCATGGGCAGGGGGGTATGGTCATCTGCCTGGGGTCTGCCTGAAGATATAGTGGGTGACCCTCATAGTTTAGGAAACAAATGGATGGTCTGAGACACCACCCAATGGTATCAAAGCATAGCCTTGAGGTGTATGTCTATGTCTATCTCAAACCTAAAGAATGATCCAAGGAGGATAATTCTCTCAGTGAACACACCTCCCCTAAGTTCTCACATCTACCAATCACAGTAAACGTTTTTCCAAAGGACAGACCATTCTGAATTCACACCTGAGTAGACTAAAACCTGAGTAAGTTCTCACCTCTTTGCCCTTTGCAAGTTCACAAGTTGCCTGACCATTATAGGTACTTAGCACCCTTTTGTATTAGATCTAAAAATAGGCACAGCTTAAGGGCTTTTGTCTTACTATAAGTATGGGTTTAAGTACTTTTCATTGTTCAGCAAGGAGTTTACAACTTTTTCTTCCCCTAAAGTATGCTTAAGTAGGGGTGGAGTAGAGTTCCCACATTCCTGATCAAGTACCTTCATTGTTTAAATGGGGAATGGTCTTAACCAAACCTTATGAAGTAGGGTCTGAGAATTTTTAAGATTCATATCACAAGGATAGAAGGGAGCAAAGGAATTTCCCTGCTTACAGTTTGCCTGTAACACTTCTATAGTTTTCGGGGTAAAATACCCATGCCAGTATTACTGGATCAAAAGGTATTCATTCTTTTATAGCCCTTTGGGCATATAAATTTGTTTTGTTGATTAGGGAAAAACACAGAACTATTAAATAGTCAAAAATCACTTTTTAATCGAGGGAAAGGGGTTCAATGCAATAGTAGGCCTCAACACAGAGCTGCGCACCACACAACTGCACAGAGTACGAGGATTGAACTCTGGCTGCTCTGGACACTGACCCTAGGGAAAGCCAACCATGCTAGATTGGGCAATTCCGAGGAGCCATTAAAGTTGGGAAGCTTAAATATCTTTCTAGGTGAAACATGGGGGCTGAGGATGAGAGGGACAGTTGATTGACTTTATAATGGTAAAGGAAAATGAAGAGTTTCAGACCTAAATAACAATGAGTGAGGGGCTGATGTTTTACAATGGACACAAAAGGGAAAGACCCAGCCAAGGCCTGGGCTACCTTGGTAGAGGACTTTGGCCTTAGGGGGAGAGACCATTGCCACAAAAGAGATACTTAACATCTTAAAGTCTATTCTTAGTCTAAAACCAGAAAGTAGGACTTTCCCTCCTGGAGGAACTGTCATGTGACAAGGTCAAAACCTGGGGTCTCCACCTCCAAGCTAAGTAAACTAGGGATCACTAAATCTTTCTAAGCTACAAGTTTGGGGACTTTTAGATTCCATGTTGACACACACCCCTTTTGGTCAAGACTGGACATCGCTGACCAAATAACTGCACAGTTGACATTTCAAAATTGCCCTCCAGAATGGTTGAATAAGTTGACAACTCCACCACCTATACATTAGTGTCCCAATTTTACCACATTTTCTCCAACATTTATCATTTTCCTATACTGTAATATTGGCATAGGCATTGCACCCCCAGAAACTCAGGCAAACTATCATCAGGGAAATTCCTTTGCTCCCTTAGGCCCTCCTGACTCCCCACCCAAAGAGACACTATTCATTCATTTATCCTCCAAATCATGAGAACAACCCCATGCCCTTCCCCACCCCCTGGCTCCAGAGTAAAAGTCTTCACTGTTGTAAAGCGTATTGAATCCCCAGAATTGATGTCCTCTGGAGGGTACAGCTTTTCCACCCATGCTATTCTACCTAGGAGGAAGGCTTCCACCTATGCTGCCTTCCTGGCCAGATTCAACATTACTTTCCAAATTAATAAATTTCTTTTTATTTTTGAGTTGTTTCCGAGTCTTGCATTCTTGCAAAAGGTATCCTCGAACCCCTGGGGTTCACCTCTGTACTCCACAACAATATTACCAATTTGATAGGTATGAGGTGTCATCTCAGTTTTAATTTGCATTTCTCTAATCAAGAGGGATTTAGAACATTTTTTATATGATTATTGATAACTTTGATTTTTTTCATTTGAAAAGTCCCTATTCATATCCTTTAACCATTTATCAATTGAGGAATGACTTGGATTACTATAAATTTGATTTAGTTCTTTATTTGAAGTCACTCTTAATTCCCTTAACTTCTACTTTCACATTCATTGACAACACAACCAACCCTCTGTTTTCTAGCTTCAGCCTCAATCCGCAATTTCCGCCCCGCCCCCAGGCTCGCAGCTTCTTATTGGATTCTTAGGTGCGGTTAATGCCCTTTTATATTTCAAGACTGTTCTAGGTTACTTGCTCCTGTTTAGCTTTTGGTATAATGAAGACTGTAAGATAGCAGGGAAAATTTAAGACTATCAAAGTAGGATGTGAGCAGATCCAAAAGGATGGTTAACATTAAATAGTGGCTATAAGAGGGATCACTGAATGATGGGATTTGTAGTTCTTCCACGGGATTGTGGGAGTGCGCTTGCGCCACTTGGTTCCTGAAGCTTCCACAAGAGGCTCCCTCCCCTCCGGGCGGTTAGGCTGGGTAATTGCGCTTGCGCTTGCGCTTTTCTGGTTGGAGACTGCGTGACTTCTTGCTCCTCCCCGCCGCTGGCCGTTGGGCGGAGGGAGTGCGCTTGCGTGTCTCCGCCCCAGACTCCGGTTCTGCGCGTGGGTGACGGTTGGTCCCGGTCCCGGCTACAGCTCTGTGCGCGGGATGGCGAGCGCATCTGCCCTCGCGGGGAGCTCTGCCCTAGGGCTGGGCGCCGTTGGGGGGACCGGTCCCTGGGGCAGCGCGGCCGGTGGCCCATCCCGCTATGTGGCCGGGATGCAGGAGCTGTTTCGGAGCCATAGCAAGACTCGCGAATTCCCGGCGCACAGCGCCAAGGTGCACTCGGTGGCCTGGAGCTGTGACGGCCGACGCCTGGCCTCGGGCTCCTTCGACAAGACGGCCAGCGTCTTTTTGCTCGAGAAGGACCGCCTGGTGCGCTCGACCCCGGGGGCGGGGGGTTGGGACTGGAATCCAGGAGTTGGGGGGCTTAAGGAACACCTCCTAGGGTGGCAGAAGCTGGAGAGAGAACGCACCCCGGACCAGCCAAACTATCCTCTTTGGTTTTTCTCTCGTACACGACGACATTCCATCTCCCACTTCCATGCCTTTGCATAAACTATTCCCAATGCTGATAATGAACTTGACCCTCTAGGTTTCCTCTCTTTTCGGCGCCCCCTCCTCCGCCCCCAATAGTTAGGTTCAGGTCAGGCGTCATCTCACACTGTTTTTTGTGCCTCTTCCTACTCCTTCCCCCACTGTTACTGCTTTCTTAACAATTGTATTTACTTATATCTGAATTGTGTACCCCAAAGACCCTCTTCCCCCCATGTAATTTAAAGGCATGACTTTTGTTTTTGTATTTCTCCCTTAACATACCTGTTGCGCTAGCAGATGGTTAATAAATTATTTTTGAGCTAAATTGGAATATCTAGAGCTTTTGGGAGTTTAAAATGATGGGGATCTACCTAAAGGATGGAGAAGAGTTAAAGTTGGGACCTGAGAATTATAGGGACTAAGGATTTAGGGGTGGAAGGATAAGGGAAGTGGAATATTAGAGGAGGTGATGGAGCTGAGAGAGGCAATGTGTTGAGGCATTGTGAAATACAAGAGAAGATCATGGGGCCAAGAGCAGACTTGATGGACATCTTTGGAAATGTTCTGGGGCTCTTCAGAGGGGGTAATTGTGGTGTCCTATTTCAGTGACCCTACAATAGTCTCAACAGACCCATGGAAATATTATATTAATATTATATTCAGTATTATATCTGACATCCTTATTTTAGGTAAAAGAAAATAACTACCGAGGGCATGGGGACAGTGTTGATCAGCTTTGTTGGCATCCAAGTAATCCAGACCTCTTTGTCACTGCATCTGGGGACAAAACTATTCGCATCTGGGATGTTAGAACTACAAAATGCATTGCTTCTGTGAATACTAAAGGTGACTGTCAAGAGGGCATGAGGGAGGAAGGGACTCCTGTGAGGTATAGTATTAAGAGCCTTATGGAAATTTCAGTAGAAGACAAAGGTTAAGTGCCAATTTTGAAATTTAGCAAGATGACCTTGGGAAAAGTTCACCTCTGATTTCCTTGTCATTAAAATTGTGATAGTTATTTTCACCTCTATCCCACAGGTTTTATTGTAAAGCAGTATAGAAGTGGGAGCTAATATTTTAATACAAATTAGTCACAAAGTAATTACTAAAAGCAATTTTTTATGCATATATTTATATCCATATACATATCTAGTCTAGTGGAAGGAACACTGGATTTAGATTCAAATCATGTGGGCTCAAATTCCAAATCTATTGTTTACTAAATGTTTGAATAAATTATTTGATCTTTCTGGGCCTCAGTTTTTTTTATCTGTAAAATGAAAATAATGCTTGGACTGTGCCTCACAGATAGCAATTTGGAACCTATACGCATAGGGCTATAAAAGAATGCATATACCTTTTCATCCAGTAATACCACTAGTAGGTCTGTATCCCAAAGAGTAAAAAAAAAATGGGAAAGGACCTGTTTATACAAAAATATTTATAGCTGCTCTTTTTGTGGTGGCAAAGAATTGGGAATTAAAGGGATGTCCCTCAATTGGGGAATGGCTGAACAAAATTGATGGTGATAGAATACTATTGTGCATAAAGAATGATGAACAGGATGATTTTAGAAAGAGCTGGGAAGACCTACATGAACTAATGCAGAGTGAAATAAGCAGAACCAGGAGAACATTATACATAATAACTGCAGTATTGTGGGGTGATCAAATATGATAGACTGCTACTATCAGCCATACAATGATCCAGGACAATTCTGAGAGACTTAAGACAAAGAATGCCATCCACCTCCAGAGAAAGAACTATTGGAATAGGAATACAGATGAAAGCAAATGACTTCTCACTTGTTTATTTGGGTATATGTTTTGGCGTTTTAGTTTTATAAGATTATTTACTTAGTAAAATGAATAATACAGAAATGTGTTTTGTGTGGTGATACAAAAAAAATTTATTTGGTGGATTTTGGTCGAGTCAGTTTGCTTATTTTTTTTCCTTTCTAGGGGAGAATATTAACATTTGCTGGAGTCCTGATGGTCAGACTATTGCTGTGGGCAATAAAGATGATGTGGTAACTTTCATTGATGCTAAAACCCATCGTTCAAAAGCAGAGGAGCAATTTAAATTTGAGGTCAATGAAATCTCCTGGAATAATGATAACAATATGTTCTTCCTTACTAATGGCAATGGTTGTATCAACATTCTCAGGTAATTGATATCACTCCACTTAGGGTAAATTCTCCTATTTATAGCTGGTATGGACTTATAGAACATTAGAGTGGGAAGGAATTTTAGAACCTAAAATGTCTCGTTGGATTGTTTAATCAATTCACATTTAAGGTTATGATTGTTAGGTTTGTGTTTTCATCTTATTTATACAGATTTTTAGCTTCATCTTCTAAATCAGTACTTTGTCCCCGTTATTACTTTTGCTGCCTTGATGCTAGTCTTTTTATAGATTCTTCCTTCATTCTCATTTGCCTGTCCAATCCCAAATTCCTTGAATTTGCTTAGTTTAGAATATAGAATATCAGAGGTGGGATGGGGACCTTAGAAATCATCTAGCTCAACTTCCTCATTTTACAGATTTGTTCTAGGTCACACTGTTGGTTAATGGTAGAACTGGAATAGTACTCAATGCTTTTTCAGTTATATTCTGTTTCTGAACATCTCTTTGGAAGTTGGGACCCATTGAACGTGGAACCAGATACTATATTCCTACCTGGAATCCCTGTAATAATTAGACTTAAAATGAGTGCTGTAATGAGTGAGAAATATTTCAGCCTTACTCCCCTTCATGGGGTTCGTTAAAATAGTCATTACTTGTGGGGAGAATATGTTTTGATATTTTTGAAGCCTGACTTGTTACAGTCACTCATTTGTAAATTTAGAGAAGGCAGCATAGTGTAGTAAGGAGAGTAGAAAGAGTACTAGATTTAGATTCTGATGATTTCAGATTTGAGCACTAGCTATGCCTAGTTAACAGTTGTATCCTCTTGGGCAATTCACTAAACTGATCTGGGTCTTAGTTCATTCCTCCAAAAAACTAGGACTAGATAATCTCAGATCTTTTCTCTTTTGTATCTTGCATTTTGGTTGCTTTTTTAAGAATTCATAACATGAAGATATTCTCATTCATTATCATGGTAATTTAGATTTATGTGGTACTTTATAGTTTATGAAATGCGTTACTCATAACAACTCTATTGCATTATCACCCCTAATTTGACATATATAAAACAGATCCAGAATGGTGTAGGGTCACACAGCTATTATGTAAATGAAAATGTTGAACCCAATTCTCAAGTCTATTGCTCAGTCTACTAGATCATGGCATTTCTCTTATTCATCAAATATTTGTAACCTTATTGTGTAAATTGTGCTAGTTTCTGATCCTTTTCCTCAGGAATTTATAGTCTAGGAGATTAAATTAGACATGAACACAGTTATAATCTAAGTGTCATGCAAATGATACAAAGTGTGCTTTAGAATTTAAGAGAGGAAGAATGATGATTTCATATTGATATCATAAAAGGAATATAGACTAGGTGAATTTCAAAGAAGCAAAGTAGGTAGAGCTATCACTATAGTGATAGATACATTCATTGTGCTCTTGTGAATGAAGAATCTACTCCCTATTCTACAGATAGAAGAGCAAAGACAAGATCTAATAAGATCTGCGATAATAGTTTGAGCAGGTCACTTCCCCCTATAGTCCTGGGTTTCCTCTTTTGTTAAATGAAGGGCTTGGCCTAGATTTAGGATGATAAAGTTGTCTAGTCTAATCCTTTTATTTTACAAATGAGGCAACTGAGACCTACAGCAGTTAAGTGACTTGCTCAAAGTAGCACAGGTAATAAGTAGCATACCTAGGATTTGAATCCAAGTGCTTTGACTTCAAATCTAGTGCTGCTTCTTCTGTACCATGCTCAAATCTCTCCTAACTTTTGTATTCCACGATGCTCTATTTTTTATATCCCTATTTGTCCTGAGAGTATCACTGTTCTTCTAGTCACTTACTTTCACACATAGGATTCTTTCTTGATTATCTTTCTTGCTTTTCCCCTTTTCCTCTCTTCCCTCCATTCATAAAATCTTTGACATTATCTACTCTAATTCAACAAGTTTAAATTATTTAAAAGTACATTTTTATTGCAACCTATCATATTTACATCACCAGTATTTCTCACTTTATTCCTCTCCCTTTCTGGGAGCCATCCCTTATATTGAAAAATAAAATAGGAGAAAAAATCAAGTAAAACTCACCAGCATATTGAAAAAGACTAACATGTAATGTTCCAAACTGATAGTCTTCTACTTTACAAAAAAGTAGAGGGGAAGTATATTTCTTCTTTGAGGTCAGGTTTTTCTGTTATAATTTTGAGGATTCAATTTGTACTGTTTTCCAGCAATCATTTGAAGAGCTTAAAAGAACCCACATTTTAATGGGGGAAAACAAGTAAATCATCATATACCTAGAAGATAAATATAAGAGAGATGAAAGGTATTTTTTTAGAACCCTTACCTTCCATTTTGGAGTCAATACAGGACTCCAAGGCAGTAGAGTGGTAAGGGCTAGACAATGGGGGTTAAATGACTTGCCCAAGGTCACACAGCTGGGAAATGTCTGAGGTCAGATTTGAACCTAGGACCTCCTGGTTCTATAAATTTGATTTAGTTCTTTATATGAAGTCACTTAATTCCCTTAACTTCTACTTTCACATTCATTGACAACACAACCAACCCTCTGCTCTCAATCCACTGAGCCACCCAGTTGCCCCCTGAAAGGTATTTTTGAGAGGGGAAGGCACTAGCTGCTGAAGGAAATGGGAAAGATTTATTGTAGAAGATGGGATTTTAGCTGAGTTGTGAAAAAACCCAGGGAAACCACTAGATAGCATTTGGGAGGGGAGCTTTCCAGGAATGGGGAGAGCCAGTATAAAAGAAAGGAGCTGGTAGATGGTATGTCATAGTTAAGGAACAGCAAGTAGACCAGTATAGATGAACTATAATTCTCTTGTCTTTTCACTCACACCGTCATAGTTCAGTTCTTTTTTGTCTTGCTTGAATTATTTAGTAGCATTGATTGAGGCAACTAGGTGGCACAGTAGATATAGAGCTAGATCTGGAATAAGGAAAGCTTGAATTCAAATTTTGTCTCAGACACTAGCTATGTAATTTTAGGCAAATCATTTAACTTTTCTTAACCTCAGTTTCCTCACTTGCAAAATGGGGATAATTATGTACATTTTGGGGTTGTGAAGAAGTATGATGTAAAATAGAATGTGATTAGGTTTAATAATAAATGAGAATAAAAAACACTGAGAAAATATGAAGAAGTGTGATATCACTTGTAGCTCACATTTGCTTTATTAGTTTTTTTTCCCTTAGAAAATTTTAGTTAATTTAAATATTTTTCCATGGTTAAAAGATTCATATTCTTTCCCTCCCCTCCCCCCACTGTGCTCAATTCCACTGGGTTTACATGTGTCATTGATCAAGACCTATTTTCATATTATTGATATTTTCACTAGGGTGATCATTTAGAGTCTACATTCCCAATCATATTCCCATTGACCCATGTGATCAAGCACTTGTTTTTCTTCTGTGTTTCTATTCCCACGGTTCTTTCTCTGGATGTGGATAGTGTTCTTTCTCATAAGTCCCTCAGAATTGTCCTGGATCATTGCATTGCTGCTAGTAGAGAAGTCCATTACATTTGATTGTGCCACAGTGTATCAGTCTCTGTGTACAATGTTCTCCTGGTTCTGCTCCTTTCGCTCTGCATCAATTCCAGTTCACATGGAATTCCTCCAGTTCATTATTCCTTTGAGCACAATAGTATTCCGTCACCAACAGAGACCACAATTTGTTCTTGCTTTATAGTTAAAAAAAACCTTTCCTTAAAATAATACTATGACAGAGATCATCAACAAGCATGTTTTAAGTACCTACTATGACCTGGATACTGGGGATACAAAGACAGAAATAAAATAATCTCTGATTTCATGGAGCTTTCAGTGCATTTTATTGCAGAGACAACATGACATTTAACTTATATGCAAAATAAATACAAATTAATTATGGAGGGAGAGGACAGGCTCTAGTGCTGGAAGGATAAAGAGCATCTTCATATGGAAGATGATGCCTAAAACAAGCTTTGAGAAGTAGAGAAAAGTATTCACGAGGCACTTACTATGTGCCAGAGTGAATTCTAGGAGCTCGAGGTTAAGGAGAGAATAGTTCTAGAAAGGAGGGGGGATGGGTAGTATAAAAAGGGAGGGTATTAATGAATATTATTACTCAGTTTTACAGGTGAGGAAAGTGTGGCTCAGAAAGACCAAATGTAATTGGTTGGGTTGCCCCACAGCCATTTAGAATTTGGGTCAGTTCCCAATCTAATACCTTAGCTAATTTTGATCCCAGGATTGAGTGTGCGGATAAATGATTGATGTGCCTCTTTCTGTGTTTTTTTCTTCCTAGCTATCCTGAGCTGAAGCCTGTGCAGTCCATTAATGCCCATCCTTCCAATTGTATCTGCATCAAATTTGACCCCACAGGGAAGTACTTTGCCACAGGAAGTGCTGATGCACTGGTTAGCCTTTGGGATGTTGATGAGTTGGTGTGTGTGAGATGTTTTTCCAGGTCAGTGCACTTCCTGATCATTCACCCTTTGTGCCTGTATTTTGTCTAGACCTTTTTTTATTGGTTTCTCTTCTGTAAAGATAGTAACCCCTGCTTTGTACCATTCTTCTCTGCATTTCTTAGATGAATTTCATATTTGGTTCTATATTATGTGTGTAATATTTTGTATATATCAACTCAGTACTCTGGTTGTCCTATCTATTTTGTCCGTGGGACTAGCCTATTTCCCTTCCTAGTGATAATGTATGTTAAACATAAAAGAATTTCTTTGAATCCTGAGTAAAAATGCTGCCTTCTCCAAAAGTCACTTATGTTTCCTTTGTTTATCCTGTACTACAGATTGGACTGGCCAGTGAGAACCCTCAGCTTTAGCCATGATGGGAAGATGCTTGCATCAGCATCTGAGGATCACTTTATTGACATTGCTGAAGTAGAGACAGGTAAAAAAGTTCTGCTTGAGGAGATTAGCATCATGTCCAGTGATACATGTTTTATAGATCCATTTCAGAAAATCATGGAAAGAATAGCTGAAAAAGACCTTAGGTCTCTGTCCCAGCTTTCTTTTTTATAGATGATAAAACTGATGTGAATTAACTTATCCATGGTATCACAACTAGTAAGTGGCAGAGCTGCCATTGAAAGGTTTTCTAAAGCTACGAATCAAAGGACCACTTTCTGAGTGAACTGTATTTTCTAATCTCTCTCCCTTCCCCCCAGTAATTTTATACTAATAGAAACAAATTAGTGGGAGTAGAGAAGTAGATTCTGTCCATTTATGTCTTAGAGTTGCATTTTGTATCTATCCAAAAACTTCCTTAGGTAGTAATTTAATTTGTAGGTACCTTTTACTTCTGCTTCTAAAGCCTGAAAATATTCAGTATTTTTAGATAAAAGATTTTATTGTTACATTTGACACCATTTTAGAGTACTGTTGACAGATAAGCAAATTTAAGAGTTATTCTTGAAGATAATAAAAACTTCAATCAAAGATATCAGAGAAGAAGTTTGAGTAAAGCACTTTGACACAGTTTTGGCAACTCTTTGAAATGCTAATGCAATGGTGAATAGCCACTACCTTAATTCATACTAATTCATTGCTAAATCTTGAGAGAGAAAGCCACCCTGTTATAGATCCCAAGAAGCCAAATTGAGGGAATCTTTGAGGCAACTTGATTTTATACTCATTGGTTCGTTTTAATTTGAGGGAATGACTAAAAAGCACTGTTAGATTTTATTATTCTTATACACTTTGGATCTGGGTGAAAACCCAAAGTGAAAGCTAATCCTTTCTGATATGCAGATAACTTGTCAAATTCCAAGATACAAAAATCTAAGTAAGTGATTAAGAGAAAGGATGGCTGAAAAAGCATGGGTTTTGCTCTCAGAAGACTGACTCTGGGCAACTCACTGTTTTGTTCCTCAATTTATGAGGAATGATTGATATACTACCTACTTCATAGTATCGTGAGGAAAATATTTTGTAAACCTTAAGACCTTACATATAGGTTTTTATTGACTCTTGTTGCCCTTGGTGGGAAAATTCCAAGCCTTTAAACATTGTCAAAATTTATTTCAAAGAATTTTAGTTTAGAGTTTCTTTTTTGGTGGCCTTAAGTTTCAAAGGAGAGAAAATTCTCTCCAGTGTTTTTTGTTTTTTTATTCTTACAAGTTTTTAATAATGGGGCAAAGATTAGCTAGTCCAGTCTATATTTTGGAAACAGTGGAGTAGAAAGAGTATTGGATTTTGTTGGAAGGCTTAAGTTGTGATATTTCCTAGCTCTGTGATCTTTGGCAAGTGGTTTTTACCTCTAAGCTTTAGTTTTTTACTCTTTGAAATGAGGAGATAAGCCTTAATATTATGTATCTCACAGGAGTGTGACGAAGTACTTTTTGGGTCTTAAAGTGCTATAGAAATGTGAAATTTTATTTCTAATCAATCTGTATGTGAATATATCTGACTTATGCTTTCTTTGTATGTTGATTGTAGGTGATAAGCTCTGGGAGGTGCAATGTGAGTCACCAACGTTCACGGTGGCCTGGCATCCCAAAAGGCCACTGCTGGCATTTGCTTGTGATGACAAAGATGGCAAATATGACAGCAGCCGGGAAGCAGGGACTGTGAAGTTGTTTGGGCTTCCTAATGACTCTTAAAAGGAAATTGGGAGGGTCCAGTGTACAGAGGGGAGTACAGACTCCCCAGAGAGGCTGGGAAAAGGCCTGTGAAGGTCAGGTATCATTTTGTCTAGTTTATTTGGTCTGCTTCTCCCTGAGTACATTCTTCTCCATCCCTAAACATCCCAGTATAAAAAGAAAGTTGTTCCATGTCCACCCATTGAATATAATATCGCTTCTGTTTGCAGTATTTTTTGGGGGGTGGTAGGGTGGTAGAGTGGTAGAGTTTCCATTGTAGTAATCTGTTAATGGAAAGGGCACTGAAATATAGAGTCAGAGCAGTGGAAAGAAGACTGGATTTGAGTTTGGAGGTCTCTCTGTTCAAAACATATTTCTGCTACTACCCAGAACTTTGCCTCTCTAGGCCTTAAGTTTTCTCATTTTTAAAATGTGGGATTCAGATGATCCAAGTTCTATTATCTTCCTTTCTCAGGGGATTGCCCTGTGTACTTCAAGAATCTTAGGAGTTAAAAAAAGAATGTTAGGAATTTCTACAGGTAATTGAAGAGTCTAACCAGTTTCCTCTGTTTTTCCTTATTGCCATTAAGTTTGAAGTGTTGTAAAGCTACATTTGGTAACCTTTGCTGACTCTAAAATTATGATGGTCTTAAGAGGTGACAACTTTACTTCCCCATCAAAGATGGCATGGCCCATACGAGCAGTAACTGCGTCTTGAATAGAGATGAAAAAGAATGGTGCCTTTGTACCACACTCCCAAAAAAATAGCTCCTTCCTCTGTAAAGAGAGGGGGTTGGATTAGATGACTTCTAAATTTCTGTGATCCGTTTTTATAGCACTTGGTTTACACAATAATTTCCTCAACCCTAAGGGGAAGGGGGAGGTTATTATCCCTGTTTTATAGGTGATGAAACTGGCATAGAGAGGCTACATGGCTAGAAGAGTATTTCTGCCTAAGTAACTGTAGGTGGTATAGCATGATTTCAAGATCCAAGTTGCTACCTCATTTGGGTATATCCCCATGTGTGATGTGTGTCGACAGCTCTTCTCTGCTTATACTCTTTCTACTTGTGGGGGCCAGGGTTGGTAAAGAGGAATGTAACTTTTTGGGGAAAGTATTTTTTAAGAATAATTTTGATATTTCAGCTTTTAATAAAAGTTAAACTTTTGGGCATTCTTACATTTAGTAAGGTGGTATTTTCTTTATCTGTGAGAGATGGGTAAATATGATTATGGGTAACCTTGATCTTTCCTACTTGGCATTCTGATTTTAAACTCTTGAAGAAGCTGAAGCAAAAGAGTGATCATTTAAGCTATCATTTACTACCTTACTGACTCACATGTCTTCAATGAAAGTTTTCAGAGTCTTGTGAAGTATGAAGCAGGGCAGAGATTATTTTACAGGGTAGGGGGTGGGTCTATTTTAACCAGGAGGTTATCAGTAGAGTACCCTAGGTCCTTCACTTGAAAAAAAAATTTTTATTGATAGCATTTGTTTTTACATTTCATAGATTTCCCCTAGTATTTTTTCTTTATCCTTTTGTAGTCAGCCATTTGGATTTTTTTTTTAAGTCCATGCCTTCTTAGTATTAATTCTAAGGCAGAAGAGCAGCCAGGGCTAGGCAGTGAGGGTTAAATGACTTTCCCAGGGTTATACAGCTAAGAAGTATCTGAGTCCACATTTGAACCTAGGATCTTCTGCTTCTAGGCCTAACTTTCAATCCACTGAGTCACTCAACTGTCCCTGAAAAGAATATTTGAGAGTTAATTGTGGGGGTGGAGCTGGAAGATTGAGATTGCAGTTTTAAGCATTTAAGTAGCTTTTATGTACAAGAAAGGTTTGGCTTTTTCCATTTGGCCACAGGGGGCAGAATGAGGACCATTCTCTCTCTTGTTGGGAGGGGGGGTGGGAATAGAGAGTGGACAAGCATTCCTGAAAGACAGATTCATATTGTGGAAAGAATGATGAATTTGGAGTAAAAGGTCTTTGGTTCAAAATAGTTCTCTGGCACTTAACCAACTGTGTGACCTGTGACCTGTCCTTTTACTTCCCTGGGCCTCAGTTTTCTTCCTCTATAAAATGAGGTTAGGCTGTATGGCCCCTGAGGTCCTTTCCAACCCTGAATCTTTGATCTTATGATTGCATAGCAAATTTAGACTTTATAAAGGAAAAACTAACAATTAGGATGCTCCCTTAGTGGAATGTGTTGCCTCTTTTGTAAAATGAGAGGTAATGGGTTCCCTTTTCATTGGAAGTCTTCAAGAAGAAATGTCAAATATTTGCAAAGAATGTTATTGTGGGGATTTCTTTGGGAGGATAGGTTTGAATAGATGTGTGCTGAAGTCCTATCAAATTCTAAAATTATCTTTTTCAATCAGACTTGAAGGAGAAGTTCTGTAATTTGCCCATGCTCACAGCAGAATAGAGGCAGGGCACAGACTTAGAATCTCTGAATGTTGTAGTTGAGAGACACCTCTGAGATCATCTATTTGCTGTTCCTCAACTCTATGGACTGGAAGGGGATGGAGGCTCAATTTGTGACTTGCTCCTAGGAGGCTATGGAGTCTCATTGTTGGCTGAGCTAGGACTCATCCTTGCTGCTGCATACTGCTTTGCCTTATGCTTGTACTTTATGGGTTTCAAAACACTTTTCATATCCAAGACTCCTTTTGAGTCCTGTGGGGGCAGGCAGACGGGTGGTTTTTACTTTTAATTAACAGATGAGGAAACCAGCTAAAGTAGAGGAAATGATATGCTCACTGCCATATAGCTGGTTAGTAGCAAAATGGGAACTGGCATCTACGTCCTGCGACTCAGATGAGTGTTGCCATGCTACTGCTCTGCCTTGTGATCACCTAGTGTTGTGAAGTGGAAAGAAAACTGAGTTGAGAGTCCTAAAATTTACAGATCTTAGTTTTCAGTCCTGACAACTTGTGTGATCTTGGGCAAACATCATGGAGATATGGTAAGAAATAGTCCTTCATGTCCTAGAGAAACAAGAGCTATTAACATCTTAAGTCATATAACTGTACTTGAAGAGTGAACCCTCCTGTGGCAAATTGTCCTGGCCATTTATGTTGCCAGCATAGCCACTCCTTAAATTCCTGGTGGGTACCTTCAAAGAGGAGCTTGCTGGGTCCATTGATTTTGCACTTCACCGGAAACATTTTGGGTGACCAGCCTTTCAAACCCTCCAACTAATGTTCAGATGTGGCTGACTCTGTGACCCCATGGACCACTGCCAATGGAGTTTTCTTGGTAAATATACTGGAATGGTTTTCCATTTCCTTCTCTGGTGGATTCTTTTGCCTGGCAGTCAGTGATCAGAGTGACACACAGCTTAGGAAGTGTCTGAGGCTGTTTGAACTCAGGTCTTCTGACTCCAGGATCAGACCTTTATTCACTGAGCTACCAACTGCCTCAGTGTTACCTTCAGTCAAAAATAGGTGTGAAATGAAGGGTGTAAGTATTTTGCCAGATTGAGTTGGACTTAGCCCCCACTTAAGGAGTCATTATCTAAAGAGGGGGAGGGGAACAAGTTTTACAATTTAACATGTGAATTTTAATGCCAGAAAATTCTCTTCATGGAATATCAGAAAGACCTGACATGAGGATACACAAAAGCTAGATTTCAGCTTAGATGCTAGCTCTGGGTTTGGTGGAGACCCCTATTGTATCATAGACATGTTTGGTTCAACAGTAACAATAGGAGGAATAAAAATAACATTTTTTAAATTTAATTTAATTTTTTATTTTAATAATAAGTTTCTACACAAGTTTTCTGAAGTCATGTGATCCATATAGTCTCTCTTCAGAGCTGACAAGCAATTTAATCTGGGTTGTACATTTTTATCAATGAAAAACATTTCCATATTATTCATTTTTGTAAGTGAATAATCTTATAGAACCAAAACCCAAAATATATACTCAATTAAACAAGTGATAAATCATGTTTTCATTTTCATTCCTACTCCCCAACAATTTCTCTGGAGATGGATAGCATTCTTTTTCACAAATCCCTTAGTTCTGGATCATTATATTGCTGAGCTTAACACATTTCTAATGTGCTTTTGAATTTACAGAGTGCTTCGGTCACCTTGCACTTCCTTCTTATCTGTTCCTTTGAAACATTCTCAGCTCAGTTACCATTTTCTCCAGGATACGGTTTAAGAGTGATCCCTTCTACTGACCAAAAGTGTTGTCTTTCAGAAATTTCCTTTAGAGTACTGGGTCAGATTTTCCTTTGACCCTGTCACACACTATGATCTTTTGTATATAATCAAATAAACTATGTGCCAAACACTGTGCTAAGGGCCAGGGATCCAAAAAGAGGCAAAAGACAGTCTCTGCCCTCAAGGATCTTGCAATCTTAATAGGTAGACAACATGCAAATAAATATATACAAAGCAAACCATATACAGGATAAGAATTAACTGAAGGAAGGCCCTGGAATTAAGGGTAGGGAAAGGCTTCCTATAGAAGGTGAAATTTTAGCTGAGACTTAAAGGAAGCCATGGAAATCAATAATTGGAGTGAAGGAGGGAAGAAGAGCCTTCCAGGTATGGGGGACAGCCAGAGAGAATGCCCAAAGCTGAGAAATCTTGATCCCGGAATAGCTAAGAGACCAATGTTCCTCTATCAAAGAATATGTATCATGAAGTAAGGGCTAAGAAGACTGGAAAGGTAGGAGGGGGCTAGGTTATGAAGGGCTTTGAATTAAATACTTTTGTGTTTGATTCTGGAGATAATAGGGAGCCGATGAACTTTATTGAGCGCGCGTGTGTGTGTGTGTGTGTGTGTGATGATGCTGCAAAGGTGAAATTCACAGACCTTGGCAACCTTGATTTGTAGGGGGTGAGAGATAGTAAAGAATCCAGAATGACTCCTAGGAAATGAGCCTAGACCCAGAGGGTGGTTATTCTCTTTAGTAAAAGGGAAGGTAGGAGATAGGGCTTAGTGGGCAAGATAATGAGTTTTATTTTGGACATATTGAGTTTATGATAGTCTTCCAAACATCCTTTTTGAGATGTCTGAAAGACTATTGGAGATGCAAGATTGGAGACCAGCAAAGACTCCAAGAGAGGTGAGGTAGATAGGAGAATCATTTGTGATAATTGAATCCATGGGAACTGATGAGATCATCAAGTGGAGTAGTATAGAGGGAGAAGAGAAGAGGGCCCAGGACCGAACCCTAATAGATGATGTCTAGGTTAGAGGAGGATACAAAGGAGTTGAGAAGCTTGAACCAGATATTCTAGGGTCCCTTCATCCTGAAGCCTTGTGAACTTGGTCATCAAATAATTCACATTTCATTTATTTATTTTTGGAAGGTAATAGATTTTAAATCACATTTTACATAAAGCTGAAGCTCAGTACTACAGCTGTATGAAAGAAGCTTAATGTTTTTACTTTTTATAGCTCTAGGACTTATCACTGTGTCTTGTACATGTTTTTCATATATACATATATAAATATATATTGGGTTAGATTACAGATAGAGGTAAAGAAAAAGCAAAAGAGTTTGATGTGCCAAGCTCAAACAAAGCTCTTTCACTCACTTCATCTACAAAGCACCTTAAGTTGACAAGAAGTGTGATATGAAATTCATAGTATAATGTAATGGAGAATATTCCAGACTTGGAGTAGGAAGACCTGGGTTTGAGTTTCAGCTCTGATGTTATTATTTGTGTAACCTTGGCAATAGTGCATCCCCTCTGGGCTTCAGTTTTCTTCTCTATAAAAGTTTCTTCTCTATAATATAATAAATCAAATGGGTTGGACTTAGATGATGTCTAAGATCTAATCTAACCCTAAATCCTGTGATCCTATTTCTTTACTGACCCCACTTTGCTTCCTTCCTGAGGACAGAGTGACTTAGTTTTAAGTATTGGTCTATAGTAATTCAAAGAAAATTTACTCATGTTTCACAGGGATCATGAATGCATATTGCTACAACAAAATGTTCTGTATAATATTTATACAGCATCTGCCTGAGGTCATTTTGTAGAGGAACCCTCATCAACTATTGGACAGGATTGCCATGGCAACCATGAATTTTACCTATTATTCCAGTGTTGGCTGCTCTTTGCTAGTGAGGTTGGGGAGGAGACAGGGATGGATGTTTAAAAAGTTCCCTGGTTCTCAAAAGTATTTGATATTAAAGTTCCTAAAGGCTTTGTTTATGAAAGAAATCTTGAAAGTTTAAAAGAGGAATGTTTTAGATTACTAATTGTATCTTATCTGGCAACTATCCATTTTTGACCTTCTGAGTTTTTCTCCCTTAAGAACTTTAATCCCAAACAACTCTTTGAATCTGAGAATGGTTTAAGAATCCATTTTCCTTTCTTCCCCACCCTATTGATAAGAAGTAAATACATCATACAATTAGAAAAAGCAGAAAGAGCTGACCTTCATGGGAATGAGTTCCCCTTCACTGGAGGTGTTAGATCAGAACACCTCCTGACTGGATGTTTGCTTTTTGGAATGCTATCCAGAGCCAAATTGAATTAAAATTCTGACTCTGACATAGCTATATAATAACTCTTTACAAACTATTCAACTTCACTGATCCCTGGCTTTATGTAAAATCTGGCTCCTTCTTTGACCCAGCTCACAGGGTCACAGAATGAAGGGAACCTAGATCAGCCAGCCTGTATGTCTTGCTATACTAGTGAGGAAGCTGAGGTTCCCAAAAGACAAGCCAGAAAACCTGAATGCAACGTAAATGAGACCTATTGTTACTCTTATTTGGGGAAAGGGATTCCTTTTTGGGTAGCTGCAAGTCTAGATAGATGTTCCCTGAGGTCCTTTCCTTAGATCTGATTCCTTGAACCATGGAGGTGAGGACCACAACTTCACAACTAGCTGCTGTAGACCTGGCCTGGCTCGGCTCTTCTGTGCAGTGCCGGCCACCAGGGGGCAGCATAAGCACAGCAACCAGTACCAGACTGGCAGGTGCTTACGGATCTGGGGGCCTCAGGCTGTGTGGTCACAGTCCCTGCCCTGTGATCAATGTGAGAGCCACAGGCTCTCATCTCGATGTTCCTCTCCCACATTCCCCTCACATCTTGGTGCTGTTGTACGGATGGGTTCTCCTTTGCCCTTCTGGCTCAGGCTTTGCTCAATGCTCTTGGCTGGGGCCAGAGCTTTTTGAATGCAAACAGCTGTGTTTATTTCTCAAGGGCAGCAGAGAAAACAGGGCGCTTTTTGCCTCATCACTCCCAAGTCAAGAAATAACCAACAGTTGCTCTTCTCTCAGTGGAAAACTTGGATTATTTTGTGTTTAGCCTCTATTCCCTAGGGATCGGGACTACCCCTCCCCTTAATTCTTGGAGGGGAGAGGGACAGAGAGGAAGAGAGAATCCCATCCTAAATCCTGAATTGGTATTTTTGGAGTGGACCAAACTACTTTGGTTTTGAACCATCTTCTTTCTACCGTTTTTGTCAGGAAGCCCATCAGAGAAAATGGGGAGCAATGGAAAGAGCCCTGAGCTGGGAGTCAGGAGAAATGGGTTTAGTTGGGAACCTGCTGATTGCCTGCTATATGACCCTTAACAAGCTCTAGGTTTTCTTATTTGTCTCCCCCAGCTTAACATAGAGCCTTGTAGGGAATTTCTATATATTTGTTGAGTGAATAGAAAATGAGGGGGCAGGATGATGGAAAAGGGCTTTGTTTGTCTTCTTTGGGATGTGATCTCCTTTATGAAATGAAGTGGTTACATGGGATCTAGTGGAAAGATACTGTATTTGGAATCAGAAGACCTGAGTTCCAATTCCAGTTTTAACAAATTTTAATTTTGTGACCGTGGGCAAGTCATTTCATGAGCCATGTAAAATGGGAAGAATATTTATACCACCTACTTCACAGGTTTATTGTGATCTTAACACTCTAGAAATGTGAACTGTTATTAGATGATCTCCAAAGTCCCTTGTAGCTCTAACATACTATGGCTGCATCTTTTAAAAGTTGAGGTAGAGGGATTTATGGTCCTTTAAGAGTAATGAGAGAGAATATGTACCCACAATCAAATCTGTTATATATGGCATTGTCTGCTCAGTTCTCTCCATATGTGATCATTATGGCTATACCCAAAATAAAACTACTGAACTGCAGAATAACAGAGCAGCAAAGGACCTAGAGATCATGTCAAAACCCTTCATTTTGCAGATGAGGAAACATGCCCCAAGAATTGAAGGGTCATCAAGTGAATTAATGGCAGAACTAAGACAAGAGCCCAGATCCTCTGACTCCCAGGCCAGAGCTCTTTCTATTCCACCATGACTAATGTAAATAAGGTTGAGACCCAATAGACATTGGGTCTTTCTAGTGTGCTACCTTTGGGGGCTTCTTCCATGGCATGGGGGTGCTAGGGGTTCCCTACTTTGCCATCACACCAGGAACTTAGTGAGAGGTGGGAGGTAATAGTCTTAAGAGTGCAGGTGTCAGTGGAGGGAGACTGCCATAGCAGGGCAGATGTTCCTGGCTCTGAAAACAATTAGAGCCATATCAATATGGATCCAGAGCTGGTTTGGCAGGTGGCCCATGTACCCAAAGAACAATTTCTCCTGGCTCAGGTTACTAATTTCCTCCATCTCGGATGAAGTCACTTTGAAGTTTCATCTTTTTCTATTAATTATCCTTTAAACTTTACAACTAGCCTGCTTTTCTTTGCCACAATAAGGATTTAAGCCAGAATGTTTGAACAGAATATTGTTTTTTCCATGTTAACTGTTCCTACCAGTTGCTGGCAAAGAGCTTCGGCTTAGCTCTGGCTTAGGACAAGTTGTAAGTAAACATGGACTTATTCCCAGCACAGACACTCCCATCCCCGCCTCACCCTCACCCTGTATTTGGATATGCAGTACAGTTTCTAAGCTTAGTATCATACCATCTTAGAACTGGAAAGGATCCTTGATTCAATTTAATTCAACTTGTAGTTATGGTGATAACTAGACTATAAGCTTCTCAAGGTCATGTATTAGCTAAACTTGCATCTTCCCCAGCACTTAGCACAATGCTTTGGATACGGCAGGGACTTAATAAATATTTATTGAATGAATGACTACTTATTGTGTGCTCAGCCTTAGAATCATCTAGCCCTGCTCCCTTATATACAATTGAGATAGCTGAGGCTCAGAGAGGTGTAGGAACTAACTCACAGTTGAAGAATCAAGAGTAGAAGCTGGGTTTCTGAACTCCTAGTAGTAACCTTTCTCCATTACATGCTTTCTCATTGTCAAGTTTGTGCCAGAATGTTCCTGTGACTTCACTTTCTTTACATGGATGTTTCTAAAATTTTTATATATTCAGCTCTGATGACTTTTCCTGAACTTAAGACCTGTGTCTTAAGGGTATTGACCTGGATGTCTCTCCAGCATTTCAGATTCAACAGGTTAAAATTTGATCTTTCCCCTTAAATTTGCTCCTCATGACTACTGTTTCTACCTAGGGTACAAACATTAACTCTCTGTATCCTATTTTTAAAACCTTGGAATTGTGTGATTTTTCCCTTTTGCCAGACTATTTTTCAGTTTCACATTGATCTAGCTTCCCAGGCTTCCTCACCTTTTGCCAGCTATGGTTGTCCTCCTTTTCCTTAGTGGGGCCCATACTTTTTACATGGAATCTCCATAAGGGGACTTTCAGAACAGATGCCCTCAGTCTTCAAGTTAATTCACTAATTTTTAGAGCTACCATTCTAGGTTCCAGCTCAGTTGATTGGTGACCTTGTACAAATGAATCCATCTAGCCCAATATATCTCCTGGCTGGGTTTAGACACCCAATTATACTTCAATTTCACATCTTTTCACCCATCCAATCAGATTATCTCATCATCTGCTCCAGTCTTCCAAGAATAAAACCTTCCTTGATCACGATTATTCCCCTTTATGTTGTCTTCCCTTATTAGAATGTTTAAGATCCTTGGGGGCTAGGTTTCTCTTTGTTAAAAAGATTTCCCTGTTTCCAGTTCCCCACTTCCAATCCATCATTCATGTATTGCCAGTCCAATCTTCTTTCCTTACAGATCTAGTCATGTCACTTCTTTCCCCTAAAATCCTTAGTGGTTCCTGATTGTCTACTGAATTGAATTCAGATTCCTTATCCTGGTCTTCAGGACTGACTACAGTCTGGTGCCATCCTATTTTTCCAACCTTATTTTGTCTTACTCCTATATGAGAATTCTATATACCAGCCAAATGGGTCTATGGGATTACTTTCTATCTTTTGTCCTCCTCTCACTTTCCCCACTTTCTTCTTTCTATGCCTTGGCTCCTACTTTCCCCTCAACTAAAATATCCTTCTTTCTCTTTGTTGAATTCCTGTCCCTTTAAAATGAAATTCAGATATATGTCCTTCAGGAAGGCTCAGGAAGTCAACATTTCTAAAAAGTAATGACTTCCCATTTTCAGTCACAGAAAACACTGTCTTGTACCTCTCTGATAATGTTATTCTGCATAATTTGTTATTTAGTATAGTGATTGTGTGTCATATCCTCCTATGTAACTGCAAACTGTGAGAGCAGAGATCATGTCTCATCTAATTTTGGTATCAACACAGTAGGTGCTTAATATTGAATCTTGAATCCTCACCTAGGTATCTAAGTGGAATAGTGACTAGAGACCTGGATGAATCTGGATGACCTGAATTCAAGTCTGGCCTTTGACATTTATTAGTTGTATCACCCTGGGCAAGTCCCTTAACTGCTGTCTGCCTCAGTTTCCCCATCTGTAAAATAAAGATATTAGCACCCACCTACTTGAGATATGAGAATCAAATGTGATAATATTTGTAAGGCATTTTGAAAACCTTAAACTGCTATAGAAATGTTGGCCTATAATATTCTCTCAACTGAGCTATCTGGTGTCTAAAAGTAAAAGTCTAGTTCTTGTAAACTGGGAGAACTTAGATGCCTTACTGGATTTGGTATAGCTGTGTGAATTTAGTTTTTTGTTTATCCTCTCCAGGCATGTTTCTTTTGTTAACAGGAAGGAGCTGGATTGGATAATCTCTAAGGTCACCTTTGATTTTCCTTGTGGGGGCTATCGTATTACACAAGATACATATTTTTTACATTTTACATTTTATAATTTACATACAATTACATATAGATACATATATCTATACCTATTTAACCTTTTTCTTTTTTAACTCTTTGCCTTCTGTCTTAGAATCAGTAAAAATATTGGTTCCAAGGTAGAACAATGGTAAGAACAAGGTAATTGGGGTTAAGAGATTTGCCCAGGGTCATACAGCCAGCAAGTTTCTGAGGCCAGGTTTGAATCTAAGTCTTCCTGATCTCAGGCTGGGCTTTCTATCCTCTAAGCCTCTAGCTGCCCCTTATTTTATCCTTTAATAAAAATTGTCAATTCATTCTCTCTTTCATTTCCACCCACCTCCCCCCATTAATGGGGGCATAGTACATTCTGGTTCACAGGGAGGAACTGGCATAAGGGAAGCACATTTTCTTTCTTTCTTATTTTTTTTAAACCCTTTTAGTAACACATCTAAGACAGAAGTGCCTTGCCTAGGCAATTGGGGTTAAGTGACTTGACCAGGGTCACACAGCCCAAAAGCATCTGAGACCAAATTTAAACCTAGGTCCTGGCACTGAGCCAGGCTGCTTGCTGCCCTGGGAAACACATTTTCTGAGACAATACATCAGGAGAGCAATACAAATGAAATTTTAAACAACTACAGAGTCTGAGTTCTTGAAGTGGCTTTGTATGCTGTCTCTATAGTAATGGAGATTTACAACCACTGGTTGGAGAATTGGGGGTGTTTTGGGGGAAGGTCCAGGAGGAATGATGTGGGCTTGAGGGCCATGTGGGTAAGGGAGTTGTGGACAAGTGCTGAGCAATGACAGAGTTGGACAGGGGTGTTGGGTAGGGAATAAGGGGGAGGGAAGCTGGCACAGATTCTACCTACTCTGTTTTTTCAAGTTCACATCTTAGTCCTTTTAAAAAACTCCTTGCTCCTTTCCCTCCCCCTTCATTAAAAAAGAGGTAGGGGGGGAAGAGTGAATTGGGAGAGCTGGGAGCAGTGAGTAGGTGAGGTGTTAAGGAGACAGCTTGATTGGGTGGGCAGTACAGATGACAGGCGGGTTTGGAGGGAGAGGGAAGTGGGTGGTGTATGCTCTGCCTTGCACCAGTGGGGGCTGTTTGCAGGCATGGCCCAGGCTTTATCCCCAAGAGATGTTCCCCAGTAGAAGGGGATGCAGACGGGAAAGGGAATAAGTTCTTGGAAAGAAGGTGGGATTCAGACTCACCTTGGAAGGGGGGGTAAGGGAGGGAGAGACTTTTCAAGGCTAAGGACCTTTTAGTACCTTAAAAAGTCACATTTTCTAAATCATATAAGCATGCTTTAAAAGTTTTTTGGGGTAGGAAGAGAAAGAGGATTTGTATCATAAAGGGGATATGATTAAGATATAGACATAAATTGGGGGAGATGATCTATTTTTTTATCAATGCTAGAAAAAAATATCTCTCTCTGTATAAATGCCCTGTGTTATAAGAAGGATCTGTCATGTGAGTGACTATCTGATAGCCTTCTAATTATAAACCAATCAACCGATACTTTAAGATTCTACAATTTCAGCAGGGCGTGTGTTTTGTCCACTCACATAGACTGCATTACTGTATTAATTTTGTAGTTATTTGAGAGTTTTGAGGACTGAAAAATGCATTTCTCCAAAGCCAACCTGGTGATGACCCTCTCTGAAATTAGGGTGACTCTCAGCCAATAGTCCTATGGTTTATTACAATACTTTTAATGAATCAATTAATATTTTTGAGTGGTTGTTAAGTGCTGACTCAACATATAGAAGATTTGTAATCTGCATCACTGGAGAAAATAAAAATCACAGAACTTTATTGTTGAAAGGGACCTCATAGGGCATCAGATCCAGCCTCTTACTTAGATAAGAATACTTGGCAAGCAATCACTTAGCCTTTGCTTGCTGACCTTGAGCCATGGGGAACCCATTGCTTTCCAAAGTAGACTATTCCAATTCCAGAGAGCTCTAATTGTGAGGAAAAATTTTTTTAAGTTGAACATCTGATTAGTCACATGGATGAAATCATAGATCCTAGTAGTATTAATAAGAAGATTGAATGCTTATATATGGGTTCCAGTCTTAGTTCTGTTACTGATTAGCAGTATAATTATAGATAGGTAATTTCATCTTCCTAGGCTTTGGTTTTCTTATCTGTTTTATGGGGTTTACAAATAATAACAAAACATGGTATGTCCTGCCTCTGCCTCTTTAAGTTTATCAAATAGATTTAGTGAAATCACAGGTGTGGAGAACACAATGTAATATGTAAAATGTTATATATAGGTAAGACAGAATATAATTTGGTGGTAAGAACCCTGGCTCTGGAATCAGAAAACTTGGATTGGAATCTTATTTTTGCTACTTACTTGGTGATTTTGGGCAAGTTACTTCAATTCTTTGGACCTTAGTATTTTCAACTGGAAAAGAAGTAGGATGCCCTAGGATAGGAAGGCCTTGTCACCATTTAGGAAATGACAAATTCTTTTAAATATATTGATATGAGAAGCTTATTCCAGGATTTGAAGGTGTGTGTGTGTGTGTGTGTGTGTGTGAGTGAGTGATGATGTTCAGTTTGAATAAGTTTCAAGGGGACAGGATGGGGAATTCATGCATTTGAAGGGCTGTCATGTGGCTGAAGGATTAGATTTATTCTGTTTGGTCTCCTGGGCAGAACCAGGAACAATAGATTAAGATTTGAGGTCAGGAAATGTCTGTTTTAGGGGCTGGTGGATTTTTCCTCTTTGGAGGTCTAAGCAGAGACTGGATGAGCATTTGTCAATAATGTTGAAGTAGGGATTCCTTTTTGGTATAGGTTGAACAAATTAGTCATTGAGTTCCTTTCCACTTCTAAGATTCTGTTATACTGTAAGCTCTCTAAATTCCCTTCCAGCTTAAAATCTTATGATGCTATGTAAGGGAATAAATTATTTAATAGTATAAAAATTCCTACAACCATTTTTTTTCCAGTGATGCAGATTGCAATTCCCTTGCTTTCTCAGTAGACAGTTTAATCAATTGCAGCGATCAAAGAATCAAGGTTTCTTGAAGATGGAAGAACTGTGAGAAGACCAGTAAAAATTTAGCTGCTGACTATGGAATGAAAAATTATTTATTAAATTCTTTCTGTGTTTGAAATGTTGTATTAAATACTGATAACATAAGCAGAAAACTGATAGGTTCTTACTCTCAAGCTCATATTCTATTTGGGAGAAATCACACATAAAGGAGCATTCATATTTATGTTCATTCAGTACATGGCAGATGGAAAAACTGGTTAGTAGTTAGGTAGGGAAAGTAGCAGGGCAGATGGTAAGGCCTGAAGGAACCTGGGGAGCAATGTCAGAGAAGATGATCCCCTACCATTGCTAGAAAAAAAATCACTATTGGCAATCTGGAATATTGGATTGGAAAGAATAATGACTGATGAAGCTTACTCTTTTATTCAAGGTTATACTAAAACATTGTCAGAAGTTCAAGTGAGCCTGGACATTGTCCTCAGACCACAAATCATCACTCAAAAAATATTCGTGTTTTTTTTTTTTAATATTTCCAGTGGACCTGAAGACCTTGTCCCATTTAGGGAATGACAAATTCTTATAAATATATTGATACAATGAGAAGCCTAATTGTTTCAGAATTACAGTAATTCCTAGATTGAAATGATCATAAACCTACATTGTATAGGGTTAGAAAATTTATATAAGAGATCAAGATAAACATGGTTTAGTGGTCTAGGATTTCACCTGATTTAAACCCTTATGAGTTTAATAAATAAATAAACCCTAACTATGGGTTTTAATCGACTAGTCTTGGAAAAATGAACTGTTCATCAAAGGCTTACTTAATATTCAATGCAATAAAAGTATGGTTTCATGATGAAGAATTAAAGAATATGTTTTGAATCTTGTGAACTCAATGCTAAATAATGTAAAAAAGTGATTGTAGCAAAAAGATGTATTGCAAACTGATATTTAAAAATTCATAAAAATTTAAAAGGTTTATTATATGTCAATCAATTTATTTTTAAAAATTATTTAGAATATTTTTCCATGGTTACATGATTCATGATTCCCCCCCTCCCTCCCCTCTCCCCTCCTGGAGCTGTATGCCAATCAATTTAATTATTTTACTTCCCCCCCTTCATTTTAACATCACTGTAACTATATAATGGGGGGATGGTGGTGGCTTGTTTATCATCCTACTTGATTTAGAGATAGGCTGGGAGAAGTAAGGATGGTAAGGGCTTGGATCAGTTTCCTGAGGGAAAGTGAGCTAGATCAAACACAGAATACAATTTATTCTAGAACACAGTTAACACTGCAGGTTTGGGCTATATCAGGAGTTAGACCAGTCAAAATTAAAGAATCATCATGGAATAATAGAATGTTGGGGATTTTTGCAGATTTACAGAAATGGAGGCCCAGAGATGTGTGATTTGTCTTTGGTACTGAAAGATTCAGTAGCAGAATAGACTCGAAGTTAGGACGTCGGGACTCCCAGACCAGGGTTCTTTCTTTTGAAGAGCAGAAATTTTTGCTTTACAAATGGAGAAAACTTGAGTAAATTTCCTCCGGGCACATGTTGAATCAAGGACAAGATTGGTAATTGAGTATAGGCTGAGTCCTTATCTCTAGAGACAACCCCTCTCCCTCCAGGATACTTGAGTGCCCCTGATTGGTATTCACATTATTCAGGGCTTCCCCATCATTTTTTTATTGGGTTGGCAGATCTGCAGATTCTCTGGATCTGCTGGCTTTGAGTAAGAAACACTTTCATCAGTATTTGTTGTCAGTTGCAGTTACTAACTTGGTGGGTTTCCATGTAAGGGAAGGCTGAACTCTTGGAAGGAACTCCAGGGGACAGGAGCCAGGAGGGTCCAGTGTGGAAAGAGAGATGCTGCATTCTTTCAGAGGCAGAGGACCTGAGGCTGCCCTTTCCTTTGGAAGGCCTTTGCTGCTTTCTCACTTTGGACCATGGGCTCTGGACTGTGAGAGAGACCCACCTGGCTATAACCCAAACACATCATTAAAGGGAAGATTAGTCTGTGGGTAGACATTTAGCTCAGCAGCTGAGGGCTGAAGGGAGCTCCCTGCCTAGACACAGTCCTATTTGCTCAGTGCTGGCTGAGTAGCTCCTGGGCTGTGCCATGTAGAAGACTGTCTGAGTGTTTAACCCTCCCTGTGTGGTTCCTTCTTGGTCTGGAAGATGCCTGAATGGATTTGGTATTAGGCTGTTTTTCAGTGTCATCTTCTGTGGTGGGGGAGGCTAGAGGGAGGAGGGAAGGAGAGGGTGAGGAATATGAGAGAGGACTTGGAAGGAAATGGAAGAGAAGGGGAAAAGGGAGGAAATGGAAGGAGAGAAAGGGGATAAAGGAAGAAAGTGGGGAGAGAAAATGGAGGAAGTAGAGAGTAGAAATAAGGAGAGAGGGAGGAATGTGAGGAGGAAGGAAAGAAGTGGGGGAGAGAGAGAGGAGTAATAAGGGGAAGAAAATGGAGAAAGGAGGATGGAGGGAAAGGTGAAAGAAAAAGGGAGGAAAGGGAACTAGTATGGAGAGGGGGATAGGGGATGGAAGTTGGAGAAAGAGCCCTGCTCCCTTAAAGATGTTAATTTGATCAATTATAGGATGAAAGACATCTGCTTCACAGGTTGTGAGGTGCAGCAGTCACGACCTGCCAGGAAAAGATGAATTGCTCAGGCCTATGAAGACTCTTGGTGAATTATTCTCGGCTTTATTTCACAGGCTTTTGTGAGAACAGACTTAAGGAAGGAAGATGGGCAGGTGGAGTGAAAGATGAACACCAGATCTAAGAGAGAAACCCCCTATCATACTTTTCTTGGAACGTCTTTGTTTCCGCACTTTTCTTCCCATCTTTGACTTTCTTTGTTTCATCCATGTGTAACCACCAGAGTGGGACTATAATGTCTGGATTCCTTTAGTGCTAGCCTTTTTTTTTTTTTAATACAGGAGAGAACAGTTTTTTGTATGTGGAATGTCACAGATCTTAACAAAGGCAAATGGCCCTCTGTTCTATGCCTTTCCCACTGAGGAACACCAGAGAGTACAGCATGTAACACCATGGAGAATGGAATGCTAAGTATGAGAATGAGGCTATCTGTCTATGATTGCTTGCCTGACATATATAGGCCTCTTTGGGTAGCAGGAGAGATTAGGGTTTGACCTGCTATGCTGGGGCCAGAAGTAGATTCTTCCTTCAACATCTGTCCAAGGTCTCCTCAGAAGACATCAGGGAGAAACAGTAAGAGGCATCCTTGGGGACAGATGGGAAGTCAGAGCCATCTATATACTCTTCCTCAATGTGGGATTCTAAGTTTTGGCCTCCTGGTTCTGGGCCTCCAAGCATGCCCCATTCCTGCTCAGAGCTGGTCCTCTTTGGGTTAAGTACCTGTCTAGGGGCCAAATAATATTAACTCCATTCAACAAACATTTATTAAATGCTTACTGTTTGCAGAACACTCTCTCCTAAGGTCTGGTGGAGCTATAATATAAATAAACTAAAAAATACAAATCCTACAAATAATAATGGTTTACATTTCAGTTGCTCTTTACAAGTTATTTGACACAACTTACCACAACCCTGTGAAGTAGGGACCTGTTATTTTCCAGATTTTCCAGATGGGAAAACTGAGGCTCATAGAGAGGAAGTAACTTGCTCACAGTCAAACAATTTGTACTTGGTCAAGTCAGAACTGGATCCAGAGTACCATAGATCATAGGAATTCAGGATTTCTGGCTCCTGGTCACAGGTTCTTTCCACTCCACCATGTGGTGAAGTGGAAAGTAATAAGTGCAATGTGAGGAGTGATAATGTAGTCTTATACAGTCTTGACATAAAAACTAGACTGCATCTCACAACTCTGCAAAGCAGATGTCTTCCATCCTACAGTTGACCAAACCAGTTTCTTTAAAGGCATGAGGGTCTCCCCCATTTCCTTCTTCCTTCCTCCTATCTATCCCCCAGTCCTCTCTTAACACTGTTTCCCTTCCCTTTCTTCTTTCTTCATCTTTCTCTCCATCCTCATATCTTTCTTCTCTCTTTTTCTCTTTCATTGCTCTTTTTTCCTTCTCCTCCCTTTTTGCACAGTACCAGTGGTTCAAGGTTTATTCTCTAGACCAATTAAGTCTTCTTAAACATTTTATTTTTATCATTAGTTCCAAATGCTCTGCCTCCTTCCACCCCCTCCCCATCCATTGAGAAGGCAAGAAATATAATACCCATCACACATATGAAGTCACACTGAACATATTTTTGTATTACCGATGTTTGGGGGGAAAGGTAAGAATAATGAAGGGAAAAATGTTTCAATCTGTACACCAAATCCATTAATTCTTGATCTGGATTTTTATGGTAACTGTTGGCTTTTGCTTCTCATGTCTGGATTTTTGGAGGGAAGGGAGGTCAGTTGGTCTGAGTATTTGGAAGGAAGCAGCTGTTGCCTATCACCTTGATGAGAACACCAGTTCCCTTTTTCCTATGAGGCTGCCAGTAGCCAGCCTATAAAGATGGGGCTAGCTACAATCTCTAGATGAGAGCACTAATGATGTTGCCAGGAGGGAGAACAAGAGAGCCAGAGCATCATAGTGATTCACAGCTCTGGGGAGTCTGGTTACCTGGGAAGCTTTCCCTGAGGTGTAAATGTGTACCTATGTATGTGTGAGTACCCTGAGGAGAATCTTGTACAGAGGGGTGTACTACAGACTACTGGAGGTCTTTTGGTACATCATGCACCAACTTAGGCACTTATCCTGCTATATAACAAGGTCTTTCATTACTGCATCTTTGACAGCACTAGTTCCTTAGGTGTGGCCTAAGGACTGCATAAGCCATGTTTTAGGGAAAAAAGAAAGAAAAATATATTTTAATCTGTATTCTGAGTCCATTAGTTCTCTGACAAGGTGAATAGGATTTTACATCCTTTGGAATTATGGTAGATCATTGTATTCAACATAATTACTAAGTCTTTAACTGTTGATTATCTTTATAATATTTCTGGTGCTATGCAGATTGGTCTCCTGATTCTGCTCGATTCACATTGCATCAGTTCATTGAAGTCTTCCCAGGTTTCTGAAATCATCTACTTTATAATTTCTTATAGCACAATAGCATTCCATCATTTCAGATATCCTAACTAGTTCAGCCATTTCCCAATTTCTGGGTATACCCTCAGTTTCCAATTCTTTGCCACCTGAAAAAGAACTTTTATAAATATTTTTGTACATATGAATCCTTTTCTTTTATCTCCTTGGGATTATAGATCTAGAAATAGTATTGTTGGGCCAAAGAGTATGCACAGTTTTAAAGTTCTTTGGGTATAGCTCCAAATGGTTTTCCAGAATAGTTGGATTCATTCATAGCTCCATCAACAGTACATTAGTGGGGGCAGCTAGGTGTTTCAGGGGACTAAGAGTCGGGGAAGAGATGGGAGGTCCTGGGTTCAAATGTGACCTCAGACACTTCCTAGTTGTGTGAACCTAGGCAAGTCACTTAACTCTCATTATCTAGCCCTCACTGCTCTTCTGGCTTGGAACCAAAGCTCAATATTGATTCAAAGATGGAAGGTAGAGGGTTATAAAACAAACCCCAGTGCATTCCTATACTGTTTTTTTTTACATCCTAACTGTAAATCCCTTCCCCCTTTCCTACTTTTCTAATTTAGACCACATTGGTTTTGTGCAAACCTTTTTAAACTTTATGTGATCAAAATTATCCATTTTATCTCCCTTGAACTTCTCTATCTTGTATGGTCATGAACCCTTTTCCTATTTCTAAAATCCAAGTAAAATTCATGTGGCACAGATCCCAATGACTTCCTAAATGTCCTAAAAAGTCCTAAGTAATTTATTCAGCAAAATTCTTGGACAATATTAACATTTCAGTCTGTATGAAGGGGTTACTATAGTTGGTGGGTCTGGCTGCCACACCCAAATATTAAAGTTACGCAATTTTAAAAAATGACAGTTTACCACATTTATCCACTTTGGAGGATGGTTTTTAAAGATGCAGAACACATTCATATCTGTCTCTAGTTGATGAATGTTCAGACAGTTTACTTTCTAATTCTACTCTTTTAGTGGGAGGCCCCTCTTGGTGTGTGACTGGAATTACTGCCAGAAGCAATGGGGCCATGGAGTGATGAATTTTCATATCAAGGGCTATGATTACCACAGGCTTCCCTTCTTCTGCATACCCATTCTCCACCTTTAAGGAGGTCATTCTGTTCCAATTCTGCCTACTAAAGTCTAATGTTGCAGGTGAAGTCTGAATTTAGGCTGGTTCAGTGATTCAAATTTGGAATGGAATAAACTAAAACAAACTAAATGGAACAAACTAAAACATTTAGCAATTAACAAAGGGAGGTTTGCTTAACCATAATCCTTCTTAATTCCAGTGCCTTCCCTCTCTTAAATATTCCTCTTAATCCTTCTATGGCTTGTTTTGTGTATATTTGTCTGCATGTGGTCTCCACTGTTACATTATAAGTTCCTTGAGGGTTGGAACTATCTTTTTTCTCTTTTTTATTTCTCCAGCTTTTAGCACAGTATGTGGCATGTCATAGTTACATAATAAATGTTTATTGGCTGATTAATTGAAAGGATATTCAGAAAGAATGCAGCATTGATTCAGTTGCCAGAAGCTTCTCTGCCTTTCTGTTGGTCAACCTGGTGTACCTTTGAAGCCAAACCCCAACTGGCAAAAGAGAGGTATGGGCTAGGCAATAAGTGACAGCTAGGAAGTGTCTGAAGTCAAATTTGAACTCAGGACCTCCCATCTCTGGGCCTGACTCAATCCACTGAGCCACCCAGCTGCTACCTCCAGACCATCTAAGTCTTGAGGTCTTCAGGTCTTCAGTACCTTTTAAAGGAACAACTAACTTAGCATGGGTAGGGTTTTAGAAAAATTGAATTCAGACTTTGTCTCCATTTTGCATTTGCTATCCTTCCTGGTTTCCATCCCTCACAGGATAATCTTCTCACTTCTAACCTCTTCACCCTTCTGCTAATTTAAGCCTTGATTACTTGATAACCTAAGCTGTCTCCCTTAGCTTCCTCTCCCCACTGATTGGAGGATTGAGTACCAAACTTCTCTCAGTGCCTTCTTTATGGAAGGAAGAAACTGAATTTAGATCCCTCCACTTTTCTGCTCTGCCTGATTTCCACTGCATGGAACAAGATCTGCCCCACACCTGCCCTATGCTGGGCACCCCTTGATGTTCCTTCACCACCTGCCTCTTTTTCTGCCTTCTTTTGTGTCTTGTCTCACTCCTTGGGGTCAGGGACTGTCTTTTTATTCATGGTATACCCAGTGCTTAGCATAGTGCCTGACAGGTCTCAGGTACTTAAATAACTGTTTATTGGATTGGATTGGATTGGATGGTAGATAAAGCTCTTACTAAATACTCTTTTCAGGTACTATGTTTTTGAGGGTTGCAATGATGAAAAATGCCCTTAAAGAATTTGTAATGATGGGGTTATGATATATACACAAGCCAGTCTGATATAAACTCAGATGTGATGAGGGCAGTGAGAGAATATGAGGGAGGAATTACTTTTAGTTAAGGGGATCAGGGAAAGCTTTATGAAAGAGGAGTTACCTGAGATGGCCTTCAAAAGAAGAAGTGAATCTTTACCTGGAAGAGATGTGGAGAGAGAGAGTGTCTTTTAGACATGGAGGACTATCTGTGTATATGCACAGACATGGGACAAAAAAAAGAATATAGTTGGAAAAGAGATATTTTAACTGGATTGAAGAGCATGTGAAGGGAAGTGACATGCAGTAAAACTGGGAAGTAAAAATTGGAGTTGGACTGAAGAAAACCTGATGATTGCTAATAAAACCTTGCCCTCATCTAGAGGCTTTGTGGAGGGAATGGGGCTTGACCTTAAAGGATGGGGAGCACTTAGACGACTGGAGAGGAGGAAAAGGGCAACCTAGGCAAAGGAAACAACATGAGCAAAGGTGTGGGGATGAGAACAATAACTTCACATTCCCATATAGCTAGATCATGTGCTCAACCCTCCTCTTCATTTCCTCCCCCAAAAGTGAGGTAACAGATACATAGTAGCCACAACACCAGGAGACATCTTTGATCTCCCCTTGCCTAGATTATTTTAGCAGCCACTGAACTGCTCTTCTTGCTTCTAGCCTTCAATCCATTCTTCATACATTTGCCTAAATAACTTTACTAGGAATGGGTCTGACTGTGACATTCCTTCACTTGGAAACCTCAATTGTTCCTTAGTGCTTCTAAGATAAACTCTTTGTGGTACTGAAAACTCTCCAAAATCTGATCCCAAACTGTTTTTGCTGTCTTACTTCACATGACTTTACATATTCTATGTTCCAGCTAAACTGATTTTGTTCCTGGATGTCATTCTGCCTCCTCTTTCCTCTAGGCATTCATATAGCTTTAACTCTATGCCAGAAGTCATCAAGAAGCATTTATTAAGTGCCAAATTTCTGGAGATACAAAGAAAAGCAAAAGCTAGTCCCTACCCTTGTGAAGTTCACAATCTAATGGGGGAGACAACATCCAAATAACTTTGTTCATATATCAAATGAAATATAAAAAATACAAATAAAGTATATCAAATAAGATACAAAAAAGATTCAAAACAGGCAGAATAGATAAACTCAGGAGGAAGATACTAAAATCAAGGGCAGGGGTGTGCTGGAGCCAGCTCATACTGGTTTGTGAAAGTTATTGTTAAATTTTAAGCATGAAGGGCAGATAAGTGACTCAGCAGATAGAGAGCAAGGCCTGGAGATGGGAGGGCCTGGGCTCCACTGTGGCCTCAGACACTTCCTAGCTGTGTGACCCTGGTCAAGTCACTTAACCTCAATTGCCTACTCTTTTCTGTCCTTCTGCCCTGAAACCTATACTTAGCATTGTTTCTAAGACAGAAGTTAAGGGTTTTAAAAAATAATTTTTTTAGTGTATTTACACCTTAGAAATCACCAAAGGCTACAAATGTGGGCTTGCTATATTCTATTGATTGTCTACAATTAAAAAAGCAATAGAGAAAATGTTAATAATGCAGATTAAAGTGTCTTGTAAGCATGGTTTTTTTATTTTGGAAAGCCGGTTATTAAACATTTATGCGTACACTCCTTAGTAAGGGAGATTGGAAAAGCTTCTTACAGAAGGTGGGATTTTATCTGAGACTTGAAAGAAGCAGAGGTGAGACATGAGGAGGGGGAGAGAATGATGGACAGCCAGTGAAAATACTTAAGAGTCAGGAGATGGAGTATCATATGGGAGGAACCCCAAGAAAGCCATAAAGTATATGGAGGAGAATCAACTTTAATAGGACTGAAAAGGTAGGAAGGGACCAAGTGATGAAGGACTTTAGAAGTCAAATAGAGAATCTTGTATTTGATAATAGGGAGCCATTGGAGCTTATTGAATAGATGGATGACAGGGTCAGACCTGCCCATTGGGGAGATTATTTTGATAGTTGAATGGAAGAAAATTCTGGAGTGAATTGTCCTTCCTTCAAGATGTTTCTTCCTTTAAGATTCAACTCAGTTAGGGGCAGCTGGGTGGCTCAGTGGATTGAGAGCCAGGCCCAGAGATGGGAGGTCCTAGGTTCAAATTTTACCTCAGACACTTCCCAGCTGTGTGACCCTGGGCAAGTCATTTAACCCCCATTGCCTAGCCCTTACCAGTCTTCTGCCTTGGAACCAATACACAGTATTGATTCCAAGACAGAAGGTTAGGGTTAAAAAAAAAAAAGATTCAACTCGGGTGTTCTTCCTTCTATGAAGGTTTCTCCACAGTAAGTAGTATTCTCTTCCTCTTCATATTTTTCTAGAATATTTTGTCTGGATATGTCCTTTGTTTTTGTTAGACTCTACTTGTGTAAAGTATTTGTGTTGTCTCCTTTTGCTCCTTGGTGGAAAGTAAGCTCCCAGAGGTCAGATACTGCCATTAAAAAAAAAAAAAGTCTTTGTATATACAACTAACAGTCTTCTACTTTTCTTCACATGCTCTATAGTGTTTTTGATATCCTTTAAATATGACATTCTATCTGCTATGTACTTTTGCACAGGTGTCCTCTATACTTGGAATGTACTATTTCCTCATCTCATTTCCTCCTGTTGTTCAGTCGTTTTCACTTCTGCCTAACTCTTTTTGAACCCATTTGGAGTTTTCTTGGCAAAGATACTGCAGTGGTTTGCCATTACTTCTCTAGATCATTTTCCAGATGAGGAAATGAAGGAAAATGAGATTAAATGACTTGTCAAGGGTCACACAGCTAGTAAGTGTCTGAGACCAGATTTGAACTCAGGAAGATGAATCTTCTTGACTTAAGGACTGGCATTTTATCCATTGTACTTCCTAGTTTCTCTCAAAGTTCTGCTCATTTCACCTTTCTAGAAGATGTTTCCTGATTTTCCATTTGCTAATGACTCTCTTCCAAATTACCTTTTGTATATTTTATATGTACTTATATATATATAAATTTAATTTTTCTTAAACTCCTTGGATGATGAGAATTATTTATTTTTTGTCTTTGTGTCCCTATCATTTAGCATAGAGCTTGGCACATATTAGATACTTAAAAATGTTTGTTGATTGACCCTTCCTCCATGAGATGTCAAGGGATGTGTGCATATCTTTTCATAAGAAGACAATCAAAAGTCCCAAATAAAAGCTTACCAGCCTGTAAACTCAAGTTGATTAGACAGTTGTCTAATATGCATCAGAAAAAAATTTTTAGCAGTGGCATTAAGGCAGATTTGAGAAGATAGAACAAAGTCAGGATAATCAATTGGGAAGTTATTAAATAAATAGAAATGAAGTGATTAAAACTTGAATTGGAGATGGAGGGACCATGGGGAATAGAGAGGACGGGAATTGATAATCATAAGAAATATTGAGAGGAAGAATGGGGCAGGAATTGGTAACCGATTGGAGGAGGGAAACTAAATATCAATGAAGAATCTGGAATTTGGAGCCTGGGAGGATATTGGTGCCATTAACAGAAAAAGGAAGTTAGGAGGGACAAATTTAAAGGGAATAAAATAATGATGAATTCACCTTTGGATTAACTTGAATTTAAGGATCTCCAGAAGGAAATGTCTAGCAGGCAGTGGTAATTGTAAGGCTAGAGCTCAGTGATAAGATTGAGGCTGGGTATATATAGATTTGGAAGATATTCATGAAGAGGTGATAATTGAAACCATGGGAAAATATTAGCTTGTCAAGAGGCAGAGTTAAAGAGCTGCCCACAGGGCTTGGGAAGATGCCTAACTTTAAAGGGGCAGGAGGTGAATAACAAATCAGTGAAGTAGCCCAAGAAGGAAGAGTCAGTTAGGAAAATAACAGGAGAGAATTGTGGGAAGAGAAGGGAGTAGAGAGGAGGTAGTCAATGGTGTTAAAGGCTCGAGTGCTCATGGAGGATGAGGATTGCGAAAAGGCATGTAGCTTGGGCCTTATGTCCTTGGAGCTATTGGGAGTGGTATGAGTTATCAGGTAGAGTTGAGGCAATAGAAGTTTCTATCAGATTTTATTGATCTCCTTTCTTTTTTGAAATGGTAAGGCAATAGAAGGGAGAGATTCATAGTATAAATTTACCTGTCTCTATCAACCATCTCCATGGGTTATTATAAGTCACTTGGGTCTGTTTGCCTATTTCCCATTGATGCTAAGCTCTGGCTTCCCTTGTCACTAAGGATGATAGATCCAAATATATCCCATGTGATCCCAGAAATAATTGTAGGTCTAGCATTGGGCCATCTTGGGATAAGTGAATGCCCATATTCCTCTATCCCTGTATTTCCACAAATAATGACTATAATAATAATAACTCTATTTATATAGTCGAAATGAGAGTGGGGTTAATAGAACTAGAATGGACCTTAGATGTCATTTAGTACACTCTCATTTCACTGTGAGGAAACACAAAGTGAGGAAATTAAGACCCAGATTGGTTAAGAGAGTTGTATAGGGTCACCTAGCTAATAAATAGCAGAGTCTGGTTATGAACACAGACCCTCTAACTTCAGAGTCATAATCTTTTCCCATAACACTGTACTGCACTACTTCTTACACTTTAAGATTTTTTTTAAACCCTTACCTTCCATCTTAGGATCAATACTGTGTATTGGCTCCAAGGCAGAAGAGTGTTAAGGGCTAGGCAATGGGGGTTAAGTGACTCGCCCAGGGTCACACAGCTGGGAAGTGTCTGAGGCAAGATTTGAACCCAGGACCTCTTGTCTCTAGGCCTGGCTGTTAATATACTGAGCTGCCCAGCTGCCCAGCTGCCCCCACACTTTAAGATTTTCAAAGCAGTTTCCCTACCACATCCCTGAATAGAGGAAAAGGAAGGAGGTAATGAGAGTATTACTGTCTCCATTTTATAGAGGGGTAAACTGAATTTCAAAAAAGGCGAAGTGATTTGCTTAGATAGCCAGAAAGATTTAGTTGAGACTTCAAATCAAATTAAAAGTAGTGTAGTGAAAAGAGCACAGCACTAGAAATCAATAGATCTGAGTTCAAGTTCTGATGAATCTGCTTTCTGGCTTTGTGACCCTGGGCAAGTGAATTATGGGGATAATCATGTACTAGGAGGCTGGTCAATGAGCCCAGACTTATGAACGTGTATAGGAGAGCTCTGCTGATGCAATTCTTTGGAACATGTGCAGATATTCTGTAACTGGTTCTGATTTGACGACCATATGATGAGGCGCATGACCAGTTAATTACAGAGCTGGGACTGGAGTGCATTCCAAGGTACTAGTCAGTCAGGACCTACCCCTTGTTTTGATTTGCTTCTTACCTGCCTAGCTGCTATTTGGGTGAGGGAGACAATGATAGACGAGAGCTCAGGCCCTCCCTATCTGAAGGCTGCCCTGAGTCTACGAGAATGGACCTTTTTTCCTTTGGTGCCTCTTTTCATTTATTCTTGGATTAGGTGAAGGAGATTGGAGATGGCTATGATCCTGTGAGCTTTGGAAGATCAGGCAAGTGAGCCATCAGGAGGTCTGGAAGTAGAGTATATGTTGGGTTTTGCAACCAGTCAGTACAGAACTGAGGCCTCAAGGGATGTTCTTTGGAACCCAATCCAGGATATATGAGAAGAAGACTCTTCTAGCAACCATGTTGCATTCAGATGTAAATCTGGTGGGACTAATACTAGGTAGAAATTACATTGTCTGAGGTCACTCTCTCCAGGGACCAAAATGGCACAGGAGAAGAGGGTATTTCTGTTTTTCCTATATCTGCACAGTAAATATCCCTTTGTAAAAGGGGGAAAGGAATAAACCTTTATATGTCATCTACTGTATGGCAGATACTATACTAAGAGCTTTAAAAGTATTATCTCATTTGACCTTCACAACAACTCAATGTAATAGATGCTGCTATTACCCACAATTTGCAGCAAGGGAAACAGATGAATAGTAGCCAAGTAATTTGGCCAAGGTCACACAGCCAGTAGAAGTCTGAGGATGGGTTTGAACTTAGGACTCCCTGATTCCAGGCTCAGCATTCTATCTGGCATGCTGCCTAGATGACTCTAAAAGCTCTGTGTGTGTGTGTGTGTGTGTGTGTGTGTGTGTGTGTAACGAACGAAAAACACACACCAGAATGAGTACTTAAACTGATAGGATTAGAGAAGAGGCTCTCCATTATCCCTCAGGTATACCCTAGAATCCTAAGCGGTTCTCTAGGATCACTCTGGGAGTGTGAGGACAAAGTCATCACTACAATCATATTTGCACTATCTGCCTAACATGGTTATTATGAAGAAAGGGCTTTAGAAATCTTAAAACACTATAGAAATGGTATTATGTCTATATGATTAAATATGGAGTTCTAAAGTTTCTCCTTTTTATTGTCCAAGGATGACCCTTCTCCTCTGCTATCCCCATTGAAAACTCAGCCTTCCGTGTGAGGTGGGGTGGGGTGGAGCAGGAACTGTGTGAGGGGGAGGAAGGAGAGGGACCCCCAGATCACACTTCCTTTGTTGTTGTTCACAGGCCGTCAACGCCTTGCCATGAGTCCCCTTGAGCAGCTCGTTAGCAGAGGACAGCCTCCTCCAATTGAGCATATGTAGAAGTATTTTTAGGCCGTTAGCCGCCCGCCACGGAGCGTTTGTTTGGCATGTCGTCGGTAAACAAAAAGCATTTGTCAAAAGGAGATGTTCCAGTTTCCCTCCTCCGCCCTGGCAGGCGGGCAGCTAAGCCAAGAGCCCCTCTTCAACGGACCAAGCTGATTGGATCCAAGATTGGGAGGCAGCCATGGATCCAAAGTAAGATGCCTAGGGTCTGAATTCTAGCTCTGATAATTACAGCCTGGGATAGCCCTGGACAAGTCTGTTCCCCTCTCTGGGCTTCAGCTCTGTAATAGGAGGGAATTAGACTAGATGATCTCTAGGGTCCCTTCCAGTTCCAAACCCTACAATCTTATGCTCCTATCACAGGTCTTGGAGCAAATTTTACTCCAGCTGCTTTCTCCTCCTAGAGCTTTTAGCCCTAGCCCTTCCCAGTCCTGTTACATCCCTTTCTACCTCCCTTTCCTGGCCTGGTCCATTGAGCCTGTTCTGTACTAGAAGGAGTATATTGTAATGAAAAAAGAGCTCACAATCAGGAGCCCTGGGTTTGAGGGCCAACTCTTCCATTTACTAGCTGTCATTCTGGGCAAGTAACTTCTTTTTTAAAAAATTACTAATTTGCTTGATTATTACATTAAAGTTCCCAGGTATTCCCTTCTTTCCTTCCCTCACCTCCCTGAACTAGAGAAGATACAATTTGACAAAAAGATATATGTATGTATAAAACTACGTTTTGCTTGTTTCTAGCACAAAGACAATCGTCATTCTCGGTTACCGAGAGACTACTACCATTCTTCAGTTCTTTCTCTGGAGGTGAACATAAACAGTAATTCTTCAAACCTGTTGTACACAATATTCTCCTGGTTGTGTTCATTTTGCTCTTTATGATTTCATGTAGACCTTTCCATGTTTTAAAAAAAATTAACCCACTCATCATTTCTTTCAGCATAGTAGTATTCCATCACAATCTTAGGCCACAAATTTGTTATCTATTCCCTAACTCATGGACATTCCCTCAGTTTCCAGGTCTTTGCCACCACAAAGAAAGCTGCTATAAATATTTAAGAACATATAAGTTCTTTTCCGTTTTCTCTGATTACCTTAGGAAACAAACCTAATGGCATTGTTGGGTCAAAAGGTATACACCATGGTTTTTTTTTTTTAAACCCTTACCTTCCATCTGGAATCAATACTGTGTATTGGTTACAAGGCAGAAGAGTGGTAAGGGCTAGGCAATGGAGGTTAAATGACTTGCTCAGGGTCACACAGCTAGGAAGTGTCTGAGGTCAGATTTGAACCTAGGACCCTCCCATCTCTAGGCCTGGCTCTCAATCCACTGAGATACCCAGCAGCCCCCTATACATAGCTTTATAAGTCTTTGGGAATAATTCCAGATTGCTCTCCAAAATCAGTTTATAGTTCCACAGTGTAATAGGGTCTCTGCTTTTCCACATCCCCTCTAACATTTATCATTTTGCCATTTTATCATTTTAGTCAGTCTGATAGGAATCACATTTCTCAGATTTATTTTGATTGGCATTTCTCTAATCAATAATGATTTAGAGTATTTTTCATAGAGCTTTGATTTCTTCATCCCCAAACTGTCTCTTTACATCTTTTCAGGTCACTTCCCCTGACTTCCAGGAAGTGCTCTTTGAGGTTAGGGTCAAAATGAATAATTTTTGTATCTGTAGAAAACAGTACAATGCTTAGGTGGCCTTCAAGTTACTCGAAGTTGCAAGGGCAGCTAGGGAGCATGGTGGATAGAACACCAGGCCTAGAGACTGGAGGTCCTAGGTTTAAAGTTGACCTCAGGTACTTGCTAGCGGTGTGACCCTGGGCAAGTCAGTTTACTGCAATTGCCTAGGCTTTGCTGCTCTTCTGCCTTAGAACTGATACTTCATATTAATTCCAAGATAAAGTTTAAAAAAAAAAGATAACACTCAGTCTTGAGATTTGACTGGTGCAATGGGATACCACTCATTGGGGGCAAAACTAAAGATCCTAGGACATGAGTGGAGTGTAACTGGAAGGGATTAGGGTTGGGGAGCAGAATAGGTTGCTTTGTCTTTTATATCAATTATTTGTGTACTGGCTAGATTTCTCTTTAGGGCAACTAGGAGGTATAGTGTTTGTATAGGAAATATAGGGCCTAGTCTGGAGTCAGGAAAAACTGAGATCAAATCTGGCCTCAGACACATTAGCTGTGGGGACCCTGGACCAGTAGCAACCTCTATCTTCCTCAACTGTAAAAGGAATAGCACCTACTTCCCAGGGTGGTTGTGAGAATAGAATGAGAAAATATTGTAAAATGCTTAGCATTGTGCCTGGTACACAGTAGCTGCTAAAAACATATTTATTTCCTTCCTTCTTTTATAGATTATAAGTAGCTATAGAATAGGGTCTTTTATCCTTTTGTTGTTATTAGTTGTTTTTCAAATATATCTGACTCTTTGTGACCACATTTGGAGTTTTCTTTTTCCCCCTAAAACCCTCACCTTCCATCTTGGAATCAATACTGTGTATTGGTTCCAAAGCAGAAGAGTGGTAAGGGCCAGGCAGTGGGGGTTAAGATTTGCCCAGGGTCACACAGCTAGGAAGTGTCTGAGGTAAAATTTGAACCTAGGACCTCCCATCTCTGGGTCTGGCTTCCAATCGACTGAGCCACCCAGCTGACCCATTTGGGGTTTTCTTTCTTTTATTTTTTAATTTATTTTTTAAATTTTATTTGGTCATTTCCAAACATTATTCATTGGAAACAAAGATCATTTTCTTTTTTTCCTTCTCCCTCCCCCCCCCCCCCCCATAGCCCACGCACAATTCCAATGGGTATCACATGTGTTCTTGATTCAAACCCATTTCCATGTTGTTGGTATTTGCATTAGGGCGCTCATTTAGAGTCTCTCCTCAGTCATATCGCCTCTACCCCTGTAGTCAAGCAGTTGCTTTTCATCGGTGTTTTTACTCCCACAGTTTATCTTCTGCTTGTGGATAGTGTTTTTTAGATCCCTGCAGTTTGTTCAGGGACATTGCTTTGATACTAATGGAGAAGTCCATTACCTTCAATTGTACCACAATGTATCAGTCTCTGTGTATAATGTTTTCCTGGTTCTGCTCCTTTCGCTCTGCATCACTTCCTGGAGGTTGTTCCAGTCTCCATGGAATTCCTCTACTTTATTATTCCTTTGAGCACAATAGTATTCCATCACCAACATATACCACAATTTGTTCAGCCATTCCCCAATTGAAGGGCATCCCCTCATTTTCCAGTTTTTGGCCACCACAAAGAGTGCAGCTATGAATATTCTTGTACATGTCTTTTTCCTTATTATCTCTTGTGGGTACAAGCCCAGTAGTGCTATGGCTGGATCAAAGGGCAGACAGTCTTTTAGCGCCCTTTGGGCATAGTTCCAAATTGCCCTCCAGAATGGTTGGATTAATTCACAACTCCATCAGCAATGAATTAGTGTCCCTACTTTGCCACATCCCCTCCAGCATTCATTACTTTCCATAGCTGTTATGTTAGCCAATCTGCTAGGTGTGAGGTGATACCTCAGAGTTGTTTTGATTTGCATCTCTCTGATTATAAGAGATGTAGAGAACTTTTTCATGTGCTTATTAATAGTCATTTCTTTGGTTGAGAACTGCCTGTTCATGTCCCTTGCCCATTTATCAATTGGAGAATGGGTTGGTTTTTTGTACAATTGATTTAGCTCTTTGTAAATTTGAGTAATTAAACCTTTGTCAGAGGTTTTTATGAAGATTGTTTCCCAATTCGTTGCTACCCTTCTGATTTTAGTTACATTGGTTTTGTTTGTACAAAAACTTTTTAATTTGATGTAGTCAAAATTATTTATTTTACATTTTGTGACTCTAAGTCTTGCTTGGTTTTAAAATCTTTCCTTTCCCAAAGGTCTGACAGGTATACTATTCTGTGTTTAATTTAATTTACTTATAGTTTACTTATAGTTTCCTTCTTTATATTCAAGTCATTATTCACCCATTCTGAATTTATCTTGGTGTAGGGTGTGAGGTGTTGATCCAAACCAAATCTCTCCCGCACTGTCTTCCAATTTTCCAAGCAGTTTTTATCAAATAATGGATTTTTGTCCCAGAAGCTGGGGTCTTTGGGGCTTGTCATAGACTGTCTTACTGAGATCATTTTTGCCAAGTCTATTCCACTGATCCTCCTTTCTGTCTCTTAGCCAGTACCAAATTGTTTTGATAACCACTGCTTTATAGTATAGTTTGAGATCTGGGACTGCAAGTCCTCCTTCCTTTGCATTTTTTTTTCATGATTTCCCTGGATATCCTTGATCTTTTGTTCTTCCAAATGAACTTAGTTATCCATTTGGGGTTTTCTTGACAAAGACACTGGAGTGATTTGCTGTTTCCTTCTCCAGCTCATTTTCTAGATGAGGAAACTGAGGCACAGCTAGTAAGTGTCTGAGGTCAGATTTGCATTTAAGAAGAGGATTCTTCCTAACTCCAGGCTCAGAGTTCTATCTACTGTGCCACCTTTCTTTTCTATATTTTAAGTTGCTTTAGAACAGGGTCTGTTATCCCACTTAACTTTATATATTCCACATTGAGCATAGTGCCCTTCCTACTGTGGTTGCTTAGTTAATGTTTGTTGGAGTAAATTGAATTTAATCCCTTTAAGAATTTAGCAAATGGTTCACAAACTTCTCTATTCTCTCTTCTGTTAGAATCCTTCATCATTTCATGAACTTCACCATTTGTATAGGTGAGTCTTCCAGCCCCTTGCTGTTTAGTTTCTCAACTCTATATCTGTATCTATATCTATATTGTTATTGTTAAATTTAGGGGTTGAGATTGAATATAATAATTATTGGTCACCAAGGATTTTATTTGTAAAATCCTAAATGAAACACTCAAGTCAGAATGGAGTTTTTATGGTGATTAATTACAACAGGAGGAAGAAATTATTAAAGGGAGAGAGAGAGAGAGAGAGGGAGAGAAGGAAAGGAGTTTAACTCAAAACCACTCTGGCTCAGGTTGAGTCAAGGCAGTTGGCTCAGTTGAGTTTAAGGCCTTGGAGAACGAAGGCAGAGAAGGGAGTCAGTCCTTATCACTCACGTAACCGGTCTGAAGGAAAGCTGTCTGTGGGGCTCCTTCAAACTGGAGCTCCAGGACTGAACTGACGTCTAGCCCTCTCCACAGGAAGTAGCGAGAACTCCAAAGGCTGTTCTCTACCTCACTTCCTTCGTCTCACTTGTGCCAATGGTGGCTCAAGCTTGGCTTAGGACAGCCCAGGGGGGCAGTTAGTTGTTTCTGATTTGTCATTAGCTAGCACATGCCCGTGTAGTGTGGGTGTGCACATTCCTGGGTGCTAGACCAAGCAAGATGGAGAGAATTTAAAAATCACAATATCTATATCTATATTTATATCTATATCTATATATCATCATCTATATCTATCTCTTTAACTCTGTCCTTTACCTCTACTCTAGCTTTGGGCCTCCCCTTCCATTTCTCAGATCCTCAACTTGGAAGTTTCCTTCTTAGACCTTCATTCCTTCATTCTTCAAATATTTATTAAGCGACTACTAGATACCTAGCACTATTCTTGGTGTTGGGGGAGCTTTAGAGGCTAGAGCAGATTAGGATCAATTAAGCAACAAGGGATGTTTAATCAATTGAAAATATTTAGGAAAGTCATAAAAGCTGTCATTGAGTATTGGAAGGGGTCTTATGTAAAGAGGGATATTGAGGAAAGGAGGGATAAGATGGAGGTAGGGGATGGATTTTGAAGAAAAGGCAGATTTTAGATGAAGAATAAGAAAAACTTTGATAATTAGAATTCTTCTAAAGTGAATTAATGGGCTGTTTTCAAGAAGTAGAAGATTTTTGTCATTAAAAATCTTCAAGCACAGGTTGGATGGCCAAGCATTAGAGATTAGCCACTTTTAACTTTCTACTTCATTATGGAGCTGGAAAATTTCTTTTCCTCTGCCTCAGTTTGTCAACTGCTGGCAGAAACCTGGGACAGATTCTGTAGCTCAGTGTGATTCTGTGATAAAAAATACATAGTAGTTCATGGAGATTACAGTTTAATAAATACAAATAGCAATAATACCCAATATTTACAAATACCCAAAAAATAGATAGCATGATATAATGGAGAGAGCCTGGCAGTGGAGTCAGGAGGACCTTTGTTTAAGCCCTGATGCTAACAGATTTTAGCTAACCTTTTACTGTCCCCATGTAATTCTTCAGAGTTATAAGTTCTAGATGGATTGCCAATCATATCACTGAAGGTTATTTCCATACTGACAATAGAAGGTTTGAAATGCAAATTTGGGAGTCAAGAGAAACATAAAAAGGGACATTTATTTGATCAATTGGAAAGAACTACATGATGACACATTGCTTATGTTCTAATGGGAAAGAAGGAAAAAAATGTCTTCAAGGACCATAGAGAAAGTTAAATAAGATAGGTAGAAGGCCTGGAAGTGTGTGTGTATGTGTGTGTGTGTGTGTGTGTGTGTGTATGTGTGTGTGTGTGTGTGTGTGTGTGTGTGTGTGTGTTGATGATTTTGAACAAGAAGGAAAGGGTAAGAAAAGAACATATTGGGGGAGAAAAGGAAAAGGAGAGGGAATATACTTTCTCATATAACAAAAGCACATAAGATATAATGTATTCAAAGTTGGAGGAAGTAGGAGGGAGAAGTATTCCATGAACCTCACTTTCAAAGGCAGGTTGAACACAAGATAGAATTTCATTCTTTTTTTCACTTGCATCCCCAAAGCTCTATGAGTGGGTCAAGGCAGCAATAATTTCCTCTGTTTTAAAGATGAGGAAACTGGCTTAAGGTAATTTAGAAAGGAGTACATAACTAGTAGGTGGTAGTCTTAGGGTAAGGACTCCAAGTGTCTAGAATTTTTTCTACAGCACAAGGCTGCTGGGAGAGTGAAGTCAGAAATAATTATCAATAGTCCCTTCTCCATCTTCTGCATAGACACACAATGATCTTGGGTGAGTTCCTTCTGCTCTTTGGGCCTCTGTTTTCCAATCCATAAAATGACAGGATTGAACTAGATAGCTCAACTTTCTTTACAATTCTAATATTCTAGGTTTTATGATCTAAGATCTCTACTAACTTTGATATTCTCTGTTCTTTGAGGTCTCTGAGGTATTTTAGACTCAGTTCAGCTTTAAGTACAAAAGGAGTGTAGTACAAAAGGAGTGTAGGCCATACAGTATGCTTTAAGATCTCATACTTGGGGTAGCTGGGTAGCGGGTAGCACAGTAATTAGAGCACCAGGCCTGGAGACAGGAGGTCTTGTGTTCAAATTTAGTCTTAGCCATTTCCTAGCTTTGCAATTCTAGGAAAGTCATTTAATCCCAGTTGTCTGCCTTTTGTCACTCTTCTGTCTTAGAATTGATACTAAGACAGAAAGGGTTAAAAAAAGATGTGATGTTTGACTCACAATCCAGTAGAGCTGGATGAAGAAACCGAATTGAGGAGAGCTCCTGGCACAGGGAAATGGAACTGGGAAGACTCAATGGGATAAAATAGCTCTTCTAGCTGGTACTTTTCTTGATCTTGACTGTCCTTTTCCTAGAACAGACCAACCTCTTTTGTCTAGAGTTAATTAATGGCTTGAGGAGCAGGTTGGATGTATCCAATGCCCATCTCTGATCTGGAGTTATCTGCTGCAATGCCACTCCTTTGCTACAGCTATATTGTTTCATTTCCTTTGATCATTTCCTTTCTTGTTCTCCCATTGTGCAAAAGCCCTGCTCTCTGCAGAGTAGAGAATAAAGGCCTATAGACTGAGATTGGCAATACATTTTGGCTTAGTGGGAAAACTAGTGGGCAACGAGGTAGCACAATAGATAAAGTACAAGGCCTGAAGTTGGGAAGATCTGAGTTTAAGTCTGGCCAAAGACACTTATTACCTCAAGTACCTTATATCCCATTTGTTCAGTTTCCTCATTTGTAAAATGTCGTTAATAATAGCACCTATCTCCCAGAGTTGTTGTGAGGATCAAGGGAGATAATAATTGTAAAATGCTTAGAACAGTGTCTGGCCCATAGTATGTGCTATATAGCTATGAAGATGATGATGTTATAAAAAGCATTACATTTAGTATCAAGGAACCTGGATTTGAATCTTTCCTTTAGCATTCTGGTATTAACTGTGTGACTTTGGGCAAGGTATTTCCTCTTTCTCAGCCTCAGTTTCCTCTTCTGTAAAATGAAGATGTTAGAATTGGCCATCTCTACCGTCCCTTGGAGGTCTGAATCCTATTACTAGTGGCCATTAAATATTTTCTTCTGAGGAGTTTGTGGGATGTTCAGGGAAAACTAGCACCTCTAATGTGAGGGCTGCTGTGCCCTTTTTCAGGGCTGCTTTTCTCCTTTGGTGTCCATCTGTCACCCAGTTCTCAGCTGGGGCTCCAAGAAACTGTAGCATGCTCAGCCACCACATTCCAGTAAATCATCTCAACAGGCAGGGCTAAACCAGGGTGATTGAAGGTAATGGACAGGCCTTCAACCTGTTAATGAGTTGGTGGCTATCTGTGCCAAGCATGTGAAGACTTCCCCCAGTAGATTGGGTGCATGAGAACAATCTGTTCTAAAGGCCATGAGGGTGGCAGAAGTAGGTGCTGTGGACTGCTTAGAGCTTGTTTAGACATCAGAGATGCCAACTTTGTCCACTGCATCCTAAGCCATTGCCAGTCATCTTGACTTTTGTTTTGCCACTGGACTCTGATGACTGTGGAAGAGAGAGTGAGGCTGATGACTTTGTACAATTCTGCCTCACTTAAATCCAGTTTATGTGCAGTTCAAAAGACATCATTCATACCATTTTACACCTTACTATTTTATCATTTTAGTATTTTATTATTTTATTCCTACTTCAGTGTCCAGTGGTGGTGAGCAAATGATGAAGCAGCAGGTGCAGATTCACTGGGAGCTGTGCTCACAAGCCTGCAAACAGGCATAGGATCATCTTCTCACAGGTTCAAAGCAACAGTGGGCTCCAGCAGCTACCTGGGTGTCTGAGTAGTCTTTTGAAGGACCACACTGCTCACCTGCTATTGTGAGAAAGGGGCTAGAAAAGACGTCCTAAAAATTGTCTGCTTCACTTAACCTAACCCTGGCTGGCTTACCTTGGCAGGTGGGGATTCTACCCTGAGATCACCTGACAAGATAAAGTACCAGACACTGAGGCCCTTTCTTGAGCTGAACTGCCAAGAATTCAAACTGTGCTGCAGAGAGAGCAATGTCAAAGGTCTGGCCATGTTGAAATGCCAAACACATGCTTGTCTATAAGACCATTTCACAAGACAGGTGCTCACATCGAGGTTAGAAGAAGCAATATAGGGAAAAATTCTTAAGATCTCTCTGAAGAACTTTGGTGTCAATCATGAGGCATATGAGACACTGACACAGGAACACCACCTGCATCAAAGAAGGCCCTGTGCTATATGAGCAAAGCAGAATTGCAGTAGCTCAAAAGAAACAAATTTAGATATCTCCATCCTGAATATTGACATGGGTATATTTGCCTAATCTGTGTAGAGCCATTGTAGTTCATACTGGTCTGATTAGCTGCAATCAGACACACAAAGATTGACCCCATTGTAGGCATGTCATTTTGGTTTTCTTTGAGTATGAAGGACCACAACCACTCAAAAACCCATTTTTTTTCTGAAAGTAGTCATCTTCCCAGCTGTTAGTAGATCATGTGCTTTAGGATTTATAAATCATTCTAAAAAACTTCAGTGAAAATGTAGTACATATGAAGAAACTATGACTCTGAAAAGTGTATTGAGTGGCTTGCCAGGGGGTCATACCAATAGGAAATGTTCCATCTAATATTTGAATCCAGTTCTTTTTTTGACTCCTAGACCTAGTTCTTTCCACTGTCCTCTCATGTTAGAGACAGAAAGGACTTCAGAGTCATCTCATCTCTCCTCTTCATTTTCTTTTATGGGGAAAAGAATAGCTAACATTTACATAAGGGCAGCTTAGTGGTACAGTAGATAGAGTGCTGGACCTGGATTCAGGAAACTCGTCTTCCTGAGTTCAAATCTCACCTTAGACACTTATTAATTGTGTGAGTCTGGGCAAGTCACTTACCCCTGTTTGCCTTAGTTTCTTTATCTGTAAAATGAGCATGAGAAGGAAATGGCAAATCACTCTAGTATATGTGCCCCCAAAATCTCCTAAATTGGGGTCACAAAGGGTTGCATACAACTGAAATGACTTGACAACAAAATCATTTACATAAAATTTTGTTTGCAAAGCACTTAAAAAACTCCCTTACCTTCAATCTTAGAATCACTACTGTGGCAGAAGAATAGGCAGAAGGTAGAAGAATAATAAAGATTAGGCAGTGGGGATTAAGTGACTTGCCCACGGTTAAGTAACTGAGGCCAGATAGGAACCCAGGACTTCCTGTTTCTAGGCTTGGCTCTCTATCCACTGAGAAACCTAGCTGCCTCCATGAAAAACAGTTTTTATTAACATCATCTCATTAGAGTCCTATCACATGAAGTAGCAGCTACAATTGGAGTAGGTGTTAGCATTTTGCAGATGAGGAACCCGAGGCAGAGAGGTTAAGTAACTTGCCTGGGATCACACAACTGCTAAGTGTCTGAAGCCAGATTTGAGCTCAAGTTTTCTTGACTCCAGGTCCAGTGCTCTCTATTTACTCCTTTACTTAGTTGCTGACTATGAACCCATAGGTGGGAAAGATCTTGCTCCATGTCCATCAGTGAGGAATGGGACTTTCTTCACTCCTAGATGTAGCCTTCCTGACAGAGGGCCTTGGAGGCAATGGCCTTCTCTCTGCTCACTGTCAATGCTAGACGCAAATTTCTCTTTTCTCACTAAAGATGGGGGGGCGGGGGAGGGACACACTGCTAAACCGGTAGCCCTCCAAATCCTTCCAGTAGTCTCTGAGGTGGGAGCTAGAAGGAGGGAAAGGAAGGGTGGGAGGAGGCGGGGAAAGGAGGGGACCAGGAATCCTGGGCCCTAGTTGAGGGGGAGGGAGGCAGGCAGCTTCATTAGTTTGTCCCCAGGGGAGCCCTGACAGCCTGTTATTAAATGTGTGTGAAGATGCTGAGCTAAGGAGACAGGGGGAAATTCCTGCAATTTGGGGGAAGGAGAATAATAGTAATGACAACAACAGAAATGACCCATCCTCATATCAACCCTGGGACAAGAGTGGAACTGGAGCTTGGAGAAGTCACTTGCTCAAGGACACAGAGCTAGTAAATATGTGGACTGGGTTCAAATCCAAGCTTTATTTTCTTTTTGCTATAACATATTGCTATTACACACTGTTGGGCCTGGGTTTGAGTGGTGTGTGACCCAAAAGGAGTCTCTGTGGTATTTTGGAAATTATACTGGACTTTGAGTCAGGAAATCTGGGTTTTAGTTATCGTTTCAACATTCACTAGCGGTGGGACCTCAGGGAAAGCAATTCCTACTCCTTTAAATCTTAAATTATTTTCTTCTTCAAAATGTAGATAATAGTACTTGCACTTCTTAGGTGGTGAAACTTTTGTGAACAACACTTTAGAATATTACAAAAATGGGAGTTCTTACTACTCCCATTTTACAGAGAAGAAAACTTGGACTGAATAAAAACACCAAGGATAAAACCCATTAAGGGGGGGGAGGTTGAGAGAAGGAAGAAATCTCCAGTAGAAGAGAGAGTATCACCTTTGGCCTGTAGTGGAAAGGGTTTGAAACTAGAAGGGCTTCAATTTCCTCCTTTGTAAAATGAACATGTTAGACTAGATGACATTTCAGGTCCCTTCTCTCTCAGAGCCATATGATTTTAGGATTCCAGAACCAGACATTCTAGCCTATTGTAGTAGAAAGGGCACTAGATTTGAGTTGGAGACCTGGGTTCAAATCCTGACTTTTCCATTGATTAGATATATGTAAGTCACTGACTCTCCCTGCTCTTCCCTTTAGAAATGAATTAGATTAGATAACAATGTTTTTTGATAAATGAATAAGATAAAAGGATTAGATTATATGGAATTCCTAAAGCTTCTCTTAGATTTAAATCCAGTGCTTCTAGGTTTGCAAAAGAGGGAGCAAGAAAAAGAATGAGGAACAGTTGTCTGTTTTTCATATTGGGCTAGAGAAGATTATTCCTCAGTGTAGTTTGGTGGACAGTGAATAGAGCCCTAGGTGTAGAGTCAGGAAGACCTGAGTTCAAATTTGACAACAGATACTTTACAAGGTGTATGACCCTGGGCAAGTTACTTTACCCTATTTGCTTCCTTTTCCTCATCTGGAAAATAAACTGGAGAAGGAGATGGCAAGCCATTCTGGTTTCTTTGCCAGAAAAACCCCAAATGGGGACACTAATGCATTGCTGGCAGAGTTGTGAATTGATCCAACCATTCTGGAAGGCAATTTGGAATTATGCCCAAAGGGCTTTAAAAGACTGCCTGCCCTTTGATCCAGCCATACCAATGCTGAGTCTGTACCCCAAAGAGATCATTTAAAAGGGTTGTACAAAACTATTCATAGCTGCACTCTTTGTGGTGGCAAAAAAGTTGGAAAATGAGGGAGTGTCCCTAGATTGGGGAATGGCTGAACAAATTTGGTATATGATGGTGATGGGATACTATTATTCTATAAGGAATGATGAACTGCTTAATTTCTGTGTGAACTGGGAAGACCTCATGAGCTGAAGCAGAGTGAGAGAAGCAGAACCAGGAGAACATTGTACACAGTAACTGAAAAACTGTGGTATGATCAAATGTAATCGACTTTGCTACTAGCAGCAATGCAATGATCCAGGACAACCCTGAGGGATTTAGGAGAAAGAATGCTATGCACATCCAGAGAAAGAACTTTGGGAGTAGAAACACAGAAAAAAAATCAGGATTTTTATATGGGTATAGGATTTGAGGTTTTTCTTTTAAAAGACTATTATAAAAATGAATAATATGGAAATAGATATCAAGTGATAACACATATATTAACCCAATGGAATTGCTTGTCAGCTTCAGGAGAGGAGAAGAAAGAAGGAGGGAAAGAAAATGACATATTACCATGGAAAAAATTTTAAGGAGGGAAAGAAAATGACATATTACCATGGAAAAAAATTTAAAAAAATAATAAAAAAAGAAAACCCCAAATGGGGTCCTGAAGACTGACATGATTGAAAACTACTAAGCAACAACAAAAAAGGTATCTGATAATGGCATTCTGAGAGCCTAGAAATACAAGCTCCAGTGCTTTCCTCAGTGATTTAAGCTAGTAATAATATTAATATCATAGGATTTAGAACTGGAAGGGATAATCTAGTCTAACTCTATGACCCTACCCCCAACATTTTTTATGAGAAAACGGAGGCCCAGAGGGGTTATGTGTCTTGCCCAAAGTCACTGCTACTTAATGGCAGAATCAGGATTCAAATCCAGTTTATCCAAGTCCAAATCATTGACTTCATCATGATCATTATTGTCATCATTGTTCATCATCATCAACTAGTACTTTCACCAGAATGACATTTGCCAGTGTTTCATGCTTCTTATTAGACCTTTATAGGTATTGTAGCCATCTCAGGGAACATAAAAAACCCCACTACAGATCATTGTGTCCCCTCACCCCATATCAGGGATCATGGGTTGGGTGTTGATCCTTTAATTTAAGAACAATGTTTTTAGTAGACTAGACATATCAAATAATCATCATCCCCAAGCTCTGTGGTATGAAAAGCTTTCAAAATATAAAGAATTAGTGGGAAGAATAAAAAAAAAAAACAAGACCCTGTTAGAACAAGATGAGATATGTGTTATTACCATCATCCTACCTAATATTGTAGTTCAACAAACTTCAAGTGGGCTTCCAGAAGATGAACTTCCATTTTAACACTTTATCTATTTGGTAACACTCTGCAAAATATTTTATATATATATATATTTATTTATTTATTATTCATTTCAGTATGTCCAACTCTTTGTAACTCCATTTGGAGTTTTCTTGGCAAAAATACTAGAATGGTTTGCCATTTCCTTCTTCAGCCCATTTTGCAGTTGAGGAAGCTGAGGCAAACAAGGTTAAATGACTTGGCCAGGGTCACACAGCTAGTAAGTGTCTGAGGCTAGAGTTGAACTCAGGAAGATGTCTTCCTGACTCTAGATCCAGCACTCTATCCACTGCACCACCTCAATGCCCCAGAATATTATATACAAAAAAAAAAAAAGAATAATAGAGTGATAGAGATTTGTCTTAGGACCATTTCTATATGATTTTTTAAAAATGAGAATAAGATTAATAATGATAATAAAAGTATCTGACATTTGTGTAGGGCTATACAGTTTAAACAGCACTTTATATTCATGATCTTACTTGCTTTTCACAGTATCCCTGGGAAGTAAGTGTAGTGTTATTATCCCTGTTTTTTATAGAGGAAAAAACTGAGGCTTAAAGAAAGGGAGTGACTTACTCAAGGTGCACTTAATGACTAAGTTCTTGAACTCAGCTCCTTTAACTTCAAATGCAGTGCCACAATTTCTAGAGTATGGTGTTCTCTCCATCCCCACAGCCTTTTTTTTTTCCAGGACAGGCTCTAGTCATCTTAGACCTTATCCAGTTTAAGAAGACCTAATGAGCCTTCTTTGTTCCCTGTTTCAAGCTTCCTTTTCTGGCATAAAGAAAAATCTTTTGGAACCTTCTCCCCTCTCCTCATTCCCTTCCCTTCCAAAACCAAGCCATGTCTCCATTGCCATATAAAACCAAAACAAATCCCCCACTTTTGAGACCTTTTCCTAAAGAGCTCCACCTATTGGCCCTGAATTTATGATATCTATCTGGTTAGACTGTGAGCTTGTTGAAGGCAAGACTAGGATCAGGACCTTTTTGTTCCTTAAAGAAAAATTAAATTGGGGACAGCTGGGTGGCTCAGTGGATTGAGAGCCAGGCCTAGAGATGGGAGGTCCTGATTCAAATCTGGCCTTAAGATATTTCACTTAACCCCCGTTGCCTAGCCCTTACTACCTTTTTGCCTTAGAACCAATACACAGTATTGATTCTAAGACAGAAGGTAATGTTTAAAAATTTTTTTTTAAATTAAATTTTTCTTTTGTCCAATTATTAAACTTTTTTTCTTCCACTGACTTCTGCTTCCCTGGTGGAAAAAAAGAAAAGAAATAAAGAAAACCTTTGGGACAAAAATTCATAGTCAAGCAAAACAAATATCTATCTTGGTCACATCCAAAAATGGGTCTCTCCTTTTGTCACAATTAGACAAGAGACAAGGAGCATGAGATCTGGGGTGTGGGTGGAATGAAACTTCAGGATGAGATGATTGGGGCATTGACATTGGCAACCCCAAGGGGTTCTCTCTCTCTCTCTCTCTCTCTCTCTCTCTCTCTCTCTCTCTCTCTCTCTCTCTCTCTGTCTCTCTCTCTCTCTCTCTGTCTCTCTCTCTCTCTCTCTCTCTCTCTCTCTCTCTCTGTCTCTCTCTCTCTCTCTCTCTCTCTCTCTCTCTCTCTCTCTCTCTCTCTCTCTCTCTCTCTCTCTCCCCTCCCCCTCCCTCTCATCTGAAATATTTGATTTGGTTCCGGGCATTACACTTTAGGAATGACGTGGGACTGGTGGAAAGTACCCATAGGTGGGAGACCAGGCTGATGAAAGATCTAGGGGTTATTCCATGTGAATATTGAAGGAATTGGGGATGTTTAGCCCTAAGAAGAGGAGGGCTAGGGGCACAGGAGCACTGTCTTCAAAGATCAAAAGCACTGAGCACTGTCTTCAAATACAAAGTCTTGTCATATGAAAGGGATAGAGATGGTTAGGCTTATTCTGTTTAGCCCCAGATGGCAAATGCAGGGGGAAATAGCAGAGAGGCAAATTTCAGTTTGAGGTAAATTTTATAATCTCTGCTTCACAAGGAAAAACTTAATAATGACTAGAGCTGTCTAAAATTGATATGGGAGGTAGGTAGATCTCTGTCAGAGGAAATCTTCAAGAAAAGTGATGAGAGTGTGGCAGGGAACCATGTTGTTTTTGGTTTTTGCTCCCCAGAGTTTAGCACTTAGCAGATGAGGAATTATTGGGATGTGGTCAGGAGTTGAAGAAGGGGTTCTGGCTCAGGTATGGGCTAGACTGTATGCCATGAGTCTATCCCTTCCAGCTTTTAGAGCCTGTAAAACAGGGTGGGACAGGAGGAGCAGAGAAGGGAGATTGGAGAGTTATGAAAGACAAGAAGTGAAAGAGACAACTGAACATTCTTATGATGGAAACTGGATAATGAGAGTGACAGAGATGCAGTGTGACACAGAATAAGTGTGACATGAGCATGGTACAAAATAACAAGGTCTGTCACCCACATAATACAGTGTGGCTGGGCCATGGGCACAGGTTTTGTCTATATATGTGTGTCTGCACATAATGGATACTTCGTTTGTTCAGTGTTTTTGTTTGTATATATTTGTGTGTGAAATAGAAGGACTATGGTATGTTGGGATGAATAGTGGAGTCAGAATCCTCACTTTCTTCCTTTGTGGCCTTGGGCAAGTAGAATCACTTCCCAGTGCCTCAGCTTCCTAACTTGTAACATGAAGGGGTTGAACTGATGATGTCTATGATCTATTTTGTGCTTAAGTCCTGTGACACTATATTGGATATATGTATGCTTATGCATTTATGCATCCTATAGATACAAAAGGATCCACTGGATATGGAATGGCAAACAACTCCAGTGTCCTTTTAAAGAAAACCCTATGGATAGCTATGGTCTACAGGGTTGTGAAGAATCGGATACAACTGAACAACAGCAGTGAGTGTGTGTGTGTGTGTGTGTGTGTGTATGTCTGTGTTTGTTTTTTTTTTAAACCCTTACCTTCCATCTTGGAATCAATACTCTGTATTGGCTCCAAGGCAGAAGAGTGGTAAGGGCTAGGCAATGGGGGTCAAGTGACTTGCCCAGGGTCACACAGCTGGGAAGTATCTGAGGCCAGATTTGAACCTAGGACCTCCCGTCTCTAGGCCTGGCTCTCAATGCACTGAGCTACCCAGCTTCCCCCTTGTGTTTATGTTCTTGAGGAGAGATCTATAGATTGCATGTGAGCATCTTTCTATATGGGAAGAGGTCTTTGAATTCAGTCAGGAACTGGAATAGGAGGAGAGAAGGCAGAAGAGTGAATGGTGGTCATCAAGGCTGCAAGTAGGAGAGAAAGCCCCCTAGATCGATCTTCATTTATTTATGTATTTATTAAGTTTATTTCTTTTTCCCTGGATATATGTGTGTGTGTGTGTGTGTGTGTGTGTGTGTGTATTGGAAAATTTTATTTAATTAATTTAGAATATTTTTCCATGGTTACAAGATTCATGTTCTTTCCCTCCCCTCCCCTCAACCCCCTCCTGTAGCTGGTGTGCAATTCCACTGGGTTTTACATGTGTCATTGATCAAGACCTATTTCCATATTATTGATATTTGCACTAGGGTGATTGTTTAGAGTCTACATCACCAGTCATATCCCCATCAACCCATGTGATCAGGCAGTTCTTTTTCTTCTGTGTTTCTACGCCCACAGTTCTTTCTCTGGATGTGGATAGTGTTCTTTCTCATAAGTCCTTCAGAATTGTCCTGAATCATTGCATTGCTGCTAATAGAGAAGGTACATTCAATTATGCCACAGTGTATCAGCCTCTTTGTACAATGTTCCCCTGGTTTTGCTCCTTTCACTCTGCAATTCCTGGAGGTTGTTCCAGTTCACATGGAATTCCTCCAGTTTATTATTCCTTTAAGCACAATAGTATTTCATCACCAACATATACCACAATTTGTTCAGTCATTCCCCAATTGAAGGGCATCCCCTCATTTTCCAATTTTTGGCCACCACAAAGAGTGCAGCTATAAATATTTTTGTACAAGTTTTTTTTCCCTTACGATCTCTTTGGGGTATAAACCTCAGTAGGGGTATGGCTGGATCAAAGGGCAGGCAATCATTTAGTGCCCTTTGGGCCCTGGATCTATCTTTAAAGGGAACAAACTGGTAGAGGTGAGGGTTGTGGGAACTTGTGTCTCTTTTGCTTTCATTTATGCCCTGTGTTACTAATCCTGAACTCCCACAGCCTTTCTGAAACTCAGTCAATGTCAGCCTTCTTTGTCCACTCCCACTCTTGGGGGTTTCCTGTCTAAACTCTTCTACAGCCTCTAGGGTGTTATTTGCTCCTGAATCCTGTGGCTAAAGAAGCTAAAGCCAGAGTAATGATGGCAGAGTTTTATTGTCATTATTATTATTTATAATGATGATAATGCACATCCATAAAGGACTTTGTGGTTTCAAAAATTTTACCCATATTTCATTTGGTCTTCATGACACTCCTATAAATCAATATTTTACAGATGAGGAAACTGAGGCTCAGAAGAAACTTTACCAGAATTCTAAGGCTATTCTATTAACAAAGCTACTTTCTTTACAACAGTTTTGTAAAGTAGCTCTGTCTAGTGCAAGTATTGTTATTTACACTTTATAGAAGAGAAAATGGATCCAGAATTGGGAAGGAATCGTGTTCAAAATGATACATCTATAGGCAATGTAAAAATAATTTCTTTCCAACTACAATGGGTAATTTCTAGTTCTTACACAAGGCCATGTCAAAATATTTTTCTTTCTTCTTCAACTCAGTTTGAATTAACTGTGGAGGCTCTATTTTTGACTGACCATTACTAGCTTCTGATTCTTCTCCTGTTACCTAATTTTGGGACCTTCCCTCTCAAAGGACTTATTCTTAGCCTTCTTCTTTTGATTCCGATGATTCTCAGATGGATGTTTTTTCTCCTGTTTTACAGACCTGGACTTCTTCCTACCTGATAGATATCTCCAGGTAAACAGTGATTTTTCTTTAAAGGCAAATGTGGTTAACTGAGGTGTCCAGGGTCATATAGCTAGTAAGTGTTTGAGGCCAAGTTTGAACTCAGGAGGATTGGTCTCCTTGACTCTGGTAGTTTATCCACTAGGCCACCCAGCTGTTTCCAGTATTGGGTTTAATTATCATTTTTGGTGAAGTGACTCATAGATTAATATATCCAACCCTTGTCTCTTTCCTGGGAGAAATGTTACTAACTGCCTACTGGACATTTCAAACTGAGTGTTCCATAGACATTAAAACTCAACAGATCCAAAATGGAATTCCTTAGCTTTCCCTCCAAATCTCCCTTTATTCCAAACTTTTGTGTTTCTTTTGAGGGCATGGGTACCATTTCAATTTCTCAGTTTTATAACCTTAGCTTTATTCCTGATCCCTCACTCTCTTGTACTCCAAATATCCTTTCAATTGTCAAATCTTGTCACTTCTATCTCTGTAAACTCTTTTGTATCTATTTTATTCTTTCTATTCAAATGGTCACCACCTTTGTTCAGGATCTCATTACTTATTGCCTGGACAATTAAAATAACCTCCTTTGAAAATGATTAAAATGCTTTTTGCACTTGACATACACCAATTAACATGAACATTTCCATATTCAAAGATCAAAAAAAGAGAATTAGATGTGAAACTGTGAAGCTTGTTTCTACCTTTAAAAAAAGCGTATCATAAATTCAACATGTTAGCTTTAAAGCTGTCTAGCTTGTTTGTGTTTCTCTATGAATCTCCTTCTGTTCTTTGTGTTTTTTTAAATGCTTTAATGACTTACCTTTACTCCTTTTTCTTCTGTTTTTAAAAAAAACTTTTAACTTCTGTCTTAGAGTCGGTTCTAAGTATTGGTTCCAAGGCAGAAGAGTGGTAAGGGTTAGGCAGTTAGGGTCATGGGTCATTACTAGAAAGTGTCTGATGCCAGATTTCAACCCAAGTGTCCTGATTCGAGACGTGGTGCTCTATCCACTGAACCACTTGGATGCCACCTTTAATTCTTTTTTTTTTTCATATTACTATTACTCATTCCCTTCTTCTTTCAAATCCCCCTTACTTGAATTAAAAACAAAACAAAACAAAACAACAAATCTTTTTCTTTACAAATAAGTATAGTTAAATTCCCCTATTGACCATGGCTAGAAATGTATATCTCATTCTGCATCATGCATTTATCATCTCTTTGTAAGGAGGTGAGTAGCATGTTTTATCAGTGGTTCTCTAGAGACAAGGTTGTTCATGCAACCAGGTTCTCCTAATCTTAGTCTCCTTGTCTTAGGTCTTTCCACCTGTCCAATCCATCCTCCCCTTAGGTGCCCGAGTGATATTCCTAAAGTGCAAATCTAATGATGTAACTCCTGTTAAATAAATTGGAGCAGTTCCCAATTGCCTCTAGGGAAAAAAAATACACCCCTCTTAAAGCATGCTACAATCTGGCTTCAACTTACCTTTTCAGTCTGATTTTACATTGCTACCTTTTTCACACTCTAGTTAGAATTGAGACAAACTGGTCTTTTGTGCTGTTCCTCCCATATGATGCTCCATCTGCTGTCTCTATGTTGTCGCACAGGTGTCTCATATACCTGGAATGCATTCTCTACTCATTTCCATCTTTGAGAATCTTTTGTTTCCTTTAAGACTTAAGTCAAGGGTAGCAAGGTGGCTCAGGGGGTTAAGAGCCACGTCTAGAAAATGAGGTTCTGGGTTCAAATTTGGATTCAGACACTTTCTAGCTGTGTGACTCTGGGCAAGTCACTTAACCCTCATTTCCTAGCCTTTACTGCTCTTCTGCCTTGGAACCAATACTTAGTATAGATTCCAAAATAGGAGGTAACAGTTAAAAAAAAAAGGCTCAGATCAAACATTACTTTTTATATGAAGCCTATCTTAATTCCCTAGCTCCTAATGTTCTCCCTCCTCAAATTGTCTTACATTTATTTTATATTTATATGTTATACATTGTCTCTTCCTATAAATTCTTTGAGGGCAGAGACTTTTTCATTTTTTTTTTTGCTTTTTTCCATTAGTGCTTAGAATGGTACCTGGCACAAAGTAGGAGCTTAATAAATGCTAATGAATTGATTGATTGGGCACTTGAGATACTAATATCTAATATAACTTAAAATATGAAGAGATAATAAAACACATTAGGAAATCCCACAGGAAAGTTGACCAGAAATATAATAAAAAGAGAAAATTCAGCTAGATAGAATCCAACAGAACCAAAAGAGAGAAACCCAAGTTTGCTTACAAAGAAATATGGTAAAAATTCAGAATTTAATATAGTATTAAACATTAAGCTAAGAGGAAGCACTTCATTTAACTTAGGAAGAATGTTTTTCATAAAACTAAGGACTAAACAAGGCCAGAACTATAAGACATGTGGGACAAAGCAATGAGTGGAGGGCAGATAGGCAAGAATCTAGAGATGTATCATGAATCCAGATATGATACTGAGTAGGTAAGTCCTCCCAAGCTGAGGAGGAACTTATATATAATGTTGGAAGACTTTGAAATCTCATTTCTAAGGTGTGCTGCCCTTCATCTTTATTGTGCCATGGTTTGCATATCTGTAAGCTGCTCATGATCGAATATTATCATACCAAGGAAGTCCTATTCCTGAGAGAATTCAATTTGTGTCCTTGAAGTATAGGTGATAATTTTTTGACAACTTTAGGTACATTAGCTATAAGAGGGAATAGGGAAAGAAGGCATGGCAATAATTTTGATTTTGGGATTAGTGGTCACAATGGACAGTGGATCTCTAGTCCTGGGATAGATATACAGTAATTGGGGTGGTGGCTTGGCCTAGGTAAAAGAGTTGGGTCAGTTATTGATCAGGACTGGTGGCACAAAGGTGGTGTGGAGCTTAGTGGTAGCTGGGAGAATGGGATGGATAAAACTATAAATGGACTATTCATCAAATTTGTAGATAACATTAACTATGAGCAGGCTCTGGTGGTGTTGATTATATTAATAGACATAGAAAAGTTTATATTTTAAGAAAGTATCACTTATTTTTATTAAAAATTTTAAAAAATAGATTTGGAAAGATCCTTCTTAAAATGATTAAAAGTATGGGGGGCAACAGGGTGGCTCAGTGGATTGAGAGCCAGGCCTAGAGACAGGAGGAGGTCCTAGGTTCAAATCTGGCCTCAGCCACTTCCCAGCTGTGTGACCCTGAGCAAGTCACTTGACCCTCATTGCCTAACCTTTACCACTCTTCTGCCTTGGAACCAATACACAGTATGGATTCCAAGACGGAAGGTAAAGGTTAAAAAAATGATTAAAAGTACAGTTTAAAAGCCAGGAGCTAGCATTATTTTCAGTGGAAAAATGCTGGAATCTTTCCTAGTTCGGAATGAAGTAAAGATGCCCACTCCCTTCACTGTTATATGATATAGTATGAAAAAAATTATCCATAGCAGAAAAAAAAAGAAAATCGGGAAAAGAATAAACATTGGCAAAGAGGAAGCAAAATTATACTTATTTGGAGATGATATGATGGCTCGTTTAGAAAACTTCAGAAAATAAGTGAAGAAACTATCAAGATGGTTAATTTCAGCAAAAAAGCAAAAAAAATTTCAGTGATACAAAACAAGTGCACAAAATCATAAGCATTTTTGTATATTACTAAAAAATCAAGGGGAAAAAGATTTAAAATAATTAATTCCAAATAACTACAAATGGAAAAAATAGGCAGTTAACTTTACCAAGAAAAATTCAACTTGTTTGTTATAGGTATGAAATATTCTTTATAGAACTAAAGAAGACTTGAATAATGAAAGATTCATTATTTATAACTGAACCACATAAATACAAATAAAAATGATAAAACTACCTAAATTTATGGATTTAATATATTAATAAAACTACTGAGGGGCTCAGTTAATTGAACTAAACAAAATAATAGAACTTATTTGAAGGAGCAAAAGGTCAAGAATTCTAAGGGAAATAATTTAAAAGAAAATGGAAAATAAAGGGTCCTACCATGATCAGATCTGTAACTATTTTTTTTTAAACCCTTACCTTCCATCTTGGAATCAATACTCTGGTTTGGCTCCAAGGCAGAAGAGTGGTAAGGGTTAGGAAATGGGGGTCATGTGACTTGCCCAGGGTAACACAGCTGGGAAGTGTCTGAGGCCAGATTTGAACCTAGAACCTCCCATCTCCAGGCCTGGCTCTCAATCCACTGAGCCACCCAGCTGCCCCCCTGTAACTATTTTAAAGGAAATAGAATCAAAACTATTTTTTACTGGCTAAAATGTAGAGAAGTTGATCAGTGGAATAGACTGGATCAACAAGAACTAGAAACAAATGAACCCTGTGCAGTAAACACAAGAAAGAACAAAAAATACTGGGGGAAGTCTTCCCCATTGACAAGATTGACTGGAGAAACTAGGAAACTAATTTGCAGAAAAAGAGGTCTTATAGCATATCACAATATAAAGGCATAAGTGAATAACATAGAAAAAGTCACATCATAGGAAAAAAATAGAAGATGACAGATAATATCTTTTACTACCATGGTTAAAGCAAGAATTCACAACCAAGTTAAGGGATAAAAAACATTACAAAATGCTAAATAAATTTTGATTATAGAAAAATTTTAAAAGCTTTTGCTCATTTAAAATCAATGCAAGTATCCTAACTTTTGGAACAAGAACTCACTATTTGACAAAAACTGCTGGGAAAATTGGAAAACAGTATGAAAAAAAATAGGTTTAGGCGTCTTACACCCTATACCAAGATAAATAAAAAATGGGTAAATGACCTAAGTATAAAGAGTGAAATCATAAATAAATTAGGTGAACATAGAATAGTATATCTGTCAGATCTATGGGAAAGGAAGGAATTTAAGACCAAGCAAGAGATAGAGAACATTACAAAATGTAAAACGAATAATTTTGATTATATTAAATTTAAAAGGTTTTGTAGAAACAAAACCAATGTAACCAAAACTAGAAGGGAAGCAACAACCTGGGGAAATTGTTTTTTTTTTTTTTGTATCAAAACTCTTTGACAAGGGTCTAATTTCCCAAATATATAAGGAACTAAGTCAAATGTACAAGAATCTAGCCATTCCCCAATTGGCAAATAGTCAAAGGATATGAATAGGCAATTTTCAGATGAAGAAATCAAAACTATTAATAATCACATGAAAAAGTGTTCTAAATTCCTCCTAATTGGAGAAATAAAAATCAAAACAATTCTAAGGTACCACCTCACACCTAGCAGATTGACCAATATGAAAATAAAGGAAAATAATGAATGTTGGAGGGGACATGGCAAAATTGGGTCACTATTATACTGCTGGTGGAGCTGTGAATTGATCTAACCATTCTGGAATGCAATTTGGAATTTGGCTCAAAGGGTATTAAAAGAATACCTGCCCTTTGATCCAGCCATACTACTGCTGGGTATGTACCCCAAAGAGATAATAAGGAAAAAGACATGTACAAGAATATTCATAGCTGAGCTCTTTGTGGTGGCCAAAAATTGGAAAATGAGGGGATGCCCTTCAATTGGGGAATGGCTGAACAAATTGTGGCATATGATGGTGATGGAATACGATTGTGCTATAAGGAATGATAAGATGCTTGATTTTCATACAAGCTGGAAAGATCTCCATGAACTGATGCAGAATGATATGAAAAGAACAGGAGAACATTGTACACAGAAACTGAAACATTGTAGGATGATCATATGTAATCAACTTTGCTATTGATAACAATGCAATGATCCAGGACAATCCTAAGGGACTTGTGAGAAAGAATGCTATCTATATCCAAAGGAAGAACTGTGGGAATAGAAATACAGAAGGAAAACATTTGATTTTGCACTTGTTTATATGGGTAGTGGATGTGGGGTTTTGGTTTTTAAAAGATTATTACAAAAATTATTAATATAGAAATAGGTATTGAGTGATAATACATGTATAACCCAGTGGAATTGCTTGTCAGCTCTGGGAGGGGGGAGGGGAAAGGGGAAGGAAAGTACATGAGTCATGTAACCATGGAAAAATACTTCAATAAAAATAAAAAAAATAAAATCAATGTAGGTATTGAGTATTAAGAAGGGGAGTTGCTAAGTGGGAAAAAGAAGTCTTTGATAAAAACATCTTTGACAAAAATTTAATATCCAAATACATGGAAATTGACATAGACATAGACTTAAAGACATTCTTCAGTAGTTAAATGGTTATATGATATAGAATTTTTCTAAAAAAATGAATAAAACCTAACAATAATAATTTAAAATGCTTCAATTGCATTTTCTAACAGTAATATATACATATATTTAAAAATATTCTGAATGTATAAAAATATGAAGGAAAACAATTCTGTGGTATTATTCCACACTTATCAAATTGACACAAGATGATAGAAGATGAAATCAGTTAACATTGAAGCAGCTGTGAGAAGATAGGAATGCTGCTACATTACTGGTAAAAGTGAGAATTGGTTCTGCTGTTATGGGAAAGAAACTGGAATTATGTAAGAAAAGTAACTAAGCTATTCATGCCCTTTGATCTAGCAGTTTCTACTAGGCACATATTCCAAGATGGTCAATGATAGAAAGATTTCATATATATCAAAGTATTAACAGAGTGCTTTTTGTGGTAGCAAAAAACTAGAAGCAAGTCTATACCCAGAAATAGGAGAATGATTGAATAAATTTTGATTTATTAGGTATAATGGAATATTTTTGCTCTATAAGGAAATATGAGGATTTCATTCAACCAGTTAGTGAATAAACGTTTATTAAGCACTTACTACATGCCAGGCACTGAGTGACTAAGCACTGGGAATACAAAAAGTGGCCAAAGACAATCCTTAAGGAGCTCACAATCTAACATGAAGGACAATAAGCAAACAAACTAATAATATAAATAGTTAAATAGGAAATCAACAAGAGAGAAAAGGCACTAGAATTAAGAGGGATAGGTTTCCTATAGAAGATGAGATTTTAGCTGCAACTTGAAGGAAACCAGAGTGATCAGTTGTCAGAGTGGAGAAGGAAGAGTATGCTAAGCCTGGGGGACAGCTAGAGATAATACCCCAAGTGTTGAGATGGAGTATCTTGGAGATGGAGTATCTTGTTCATGGAGTGGCCATGAGGCCAGTATCACTAGATTGAAGAGAATGTGCCATAGAAAGGTGGAAGTTTATTGAGTGGAGAGATCACATAGAGCTGAGTTTTAAGAAAATCTTTTTGGTGGCTGAATGGAGGATGGATTGCAATGGGGAGGAACTTGAGGCAGACATGAACAGACTATTTCAATATTCCCCATATGAGATGATGAAGGCCTGATATAGAATGGTGGCAGTCAGGGGAGAGAATGTGTAGTCAAGATGTATTGATAGGTCTTGGCAATAGATTAGATATAGGAGGTAAGAGATAATGAAGAGTTGATTCTTAGATTGTGAGCCTGAGGGACTGGGAGGAAAATATTGCTCTCTCCAGTAATAAGGAAAGTAGGAGGTGGGGAGTGTTTAGGCAGAAAGAGAATGTTTTGAAGATGTTAAGTTTAATATATCTACTGAACATCTGGTTCAAGATGTCTGAAAGGCAGTTGGAGGTGTGAGATTGGAAGTCAAGCAGAGAGGTTAGGACAGGATAGGTAGATTTTAGAATCATTAGTATAGAGATGATAATTAAATCCATGGGAGCTGATAAAATCACCAAGTGAAGCAGACAAGAAAGAGAACAAAACAGGCTTCAGCATAGAACCCTGTTGGACACCTAAGGTTAAAGAGCTGAATCCAGCAAAGGAGATTGAGAAGGAAAAGTTAGGTAGGAGGATAACTAGGAGACAGTGGTGTCCCAAAAAACTAGTAAGAATATTGACAAGGAGGAGAAGGTAATCAATAGTGTCAAAAGCTTCAGAGAAACATGGGAAAACTTGTGTGAACTGATCCAGAACAACATAAGCAAAATCAGGAGAACACTATATATGATTAAAATAATATAAATGAAAATGGTTTTAAAAAAATGAAATTTAGAGCAAATGCAATGAACAGTTTTGTTGAAACACATTATCTTCTGGGTAGAGAGGTTGAGAACTATGGATGTATGGTGTTATGTACTCAGTTGTAGTTCTTGTATAAGGAGATGAATATAATATAAAAATCTAAATAAATCTTTTTTTTTAATGGAAGAAAATTCTTCTTTGCAAAAAGTTGGAAGTCTTCTATTTTGTTGAATGCCCATACTTTCCCTTGGAAGTATATAGTCAGTTTTGCTGGGTAGCTGATTCTTGGTTGGAGACCCAGCTCTCTGGCCTTTCTGAAGATCATGTTCCATGCCTTACGATCATTCAGAGTAGAACTTGCAAGGTCTTGTGTGACCCTGATTGGCATTCCTTTATATCTAAATTGTCTTTTTCTGGCTTCCTGTAGGATTTTTTCTTTTGTTTGATAGCTTTGGAATTTGGCAATTACATTCCTGGGAGTTGTCTTTTGGGGGTTTAGTGTAGAAGGTGTTCTGTGAGCTCTGTCAGTGGATGTATTGCCCCCTTGTTCTAGAATCTCTGGGCAATTTTCTTTGATTATATCTTGTATCACCATGTCCAGTTTGGTGTTTATTTCTGGCTTTTCTGGGAGTCCAATTATTCTTAAATTTTCTCTTCTCCCCCTGTTTTCCAGATCTATCACCTTGTCGGTGAGATATTTTATGTTCTCTTCTAATTTCTTGGTGTTTTGGCTTTGCTTTATTAGTTCTTGCTTTAAAGCCTGGTTTTCTTTTACAGTTTGGTCAAACTGGTTTTGTAGATGCGTGAATTTCTTTTGCATCATTTCCCACTTTTCCTCCCAGAGGGCTTCCATCTTTTTGGTCCTTTCTGATTCAAATTCTTCATGGGTTTGTGGAGAGTTTCTATTTCCTTTGGAGGATTTTGGAGAATTTTCTTGTATATCTTCTTCTATCTGCTCTGTATTTTGTATTTTGGCTCCATAGAATGTGTCCAGAGTCGCCCCTTTCTTCTTATTTTTCTTGGTATTTTGGGGCTTCGGTGCTTCTGTGGAGTTTGTCATCTCTGAACGTGGAGGATTGGCTTTTCTTGTCTTTGTCTGGTGATCAGAGGCTTTAGTCCTGGGCAGATGTTGGTTCTATGAGCGTTCCCTGGGTTAAACTGAATATGCCTCACTGGAACTGGAATGGAAGGGTCGGACCACGAGGCCACACTCTCCCCCTGGCTCGATTTCCGGAAGTTGCCTTCAGAATCGCTGGCCGTGAGGCTGTTTCGTCGGCCTGCGGGGGGATGGGCTGCCGCTTCCCCAAGCTCCGAGAGCACAGACTTTCACTGAGACTTGGATAGCAGGATCCAGCCCGTGAGGCTGTCTTGCCCGCCCTGAGGGTTGCTGTTGTTTTGACCAGCTCTCTGCAGCGGAGGCCCCAGGCAGTAACTTTCCCCCCGGACCGACCAGCTCTTTGCAGCGGAGGCCCCAGGCAGTAACTTTCACCCGGACTGGGACTTGGGTAGAAGACCCTGAGGGTTGTTGTTCCTCAGACCCTGCTCTCTGAGCCCAGCGTGGCTGCCGCTTCCGGGAGCCTTGGACTCTGCGCTCCTACCCCTGAGGTCCGAGGGATCTCGGGTTCTGGCTTTTAAGGGGAGCCGTACCTTTTGAACCGGGTCCAGGTCCAGGAGGAGGGTTCCCAGGGTCTGTGCTGTTGATCGTTTTGAATTTCGGCGCCTTAGGAGCTTCTAGTTTGAGATCGGTCGGGAAGGGTTTTCCGGAGATCTGAACTTCAGCTTTCTCTAAGCCGCCATCTTAACCGGAAGTCCGGAAGAAAATTCTTCAAGGTAAAGAAGGTTCATAAAAGTCAATTTCATCTTCATCAGGAGAATTTCATCAAGCACTTAAAAGGTAGAAGAATGTGACAGAAAAAAAAGAAATGTCTACGATAATAAAAAGGGAAATTTGAAGGGGAAAAAGAATAGGGAAAAGGGACTGTTAACTACTTATAGTTGAGTAATGCATATGAAATTCTATCCTTATGAGAAAGAAGCAACAATTTGTACTTCAGGGAAAAATTATGTCAATCTATAGATATCATGAGAAAACATAATATCCAGTAAGGATCAGAGGAAGAAGAAACAAGTAGTTGAAACCAATTATGACTGGTGACTTCTTTCTGAGGAGGGTACTAAAAGGCAGTTATTTGTCCACCTAAGATTAACAAAAGAGTGATTTTTGTTTTTCTAGGGCATGCATTCAGGACATGATAGAAGACCACCCAAGACTTTTTAAATTTTGTGACTACTACCTACTTCTGGCGATTCAGGTAAGCTGAAAATTAAGCAGTTAGAGTCTGACAAAAAATTGAAGACTTTAGAGAGAGCATAGAAAGCATTTCCATCACTGCTGACCATTAAAAGCAAGGGCTTCAGGAAAGGCAGATGTGGAAACTAAACAGCTGGTTTAGAAATGGTACCTGACAATTGGATTTAAAATTCTGGGCTATGGATTAAAATGTAAGAATATGAACTATAATAATATGAATTCTTGGTCAGAGATGGAAAGCATTCAACAAGAGCAGGTGAAAATGCATTATCTAACGTCTTGCAAATTTAATCAAAAGAACTTTAAAGTGAGAAAGAAGGGAGAGGGATAAAGTTGTCTAGAAATATCTATTCATTTAGATGCATCAGTCTTATATACAATGAAGGAAATACAATAGAAATATCCATACCTGGTAATTCACTGAAGACAAAATTGAAGAAATAATATAGCAATAAAATCCATGGTCTCAGATGTCAATACATAAATGTATAAAGTATGAGTAATAAGCAAGGTTTTTTTCTTTATATATATCTTTACTTTTTTTAAACATTATTTTTATTTAGTCAATTTCAAACATTATTTCTTGGATAAAAAAATTATTTTCTTTTCCTCCCTTCCCTCCCTCCCATAGCTGACACTCGATTCCACTTGGTAACACATGTGTCCTTGATCCAAACCCATTTCCATGTTGTTGGTATTTGCATTAGGATGTTCATTTAGATTCTACATCCCCAATTATATCCCCAATCATACTTGGCTCCTGTAGTCAAGCAGTTGTTTTTCTTTGGTGTTTTTACTCCCACAGTTTTTCCTCTGCATGTGGATAGTGTTTTTTTCTCATAGATCCCTGCAGATTGTTCAGGGATATTGCATTGATACTAATGGAGAAGTCCATTATGTTCGATTGTACCACAGTGTATCAGTCTCTGTCTACATTGTTCTCCTGGTTCTGCTCCTTTTGCTCAGCATTACTTCCTGGAGGTTGTTCCAGTCTATATATATCTTTAGATGTATGTGTTTGATATAGTTTTTCTTTGTATACATGTATGTATGTGTATGTATACACACACATATAAAATGAGCAGGAATGGAGAGGTTATACAATGCTTTCTCCTGACAACTGCTGCTGAGGAGTGGATAGGATATATTTTATTATCTACTGCTACTTGTTGCTGAGAAGTGAAAAAAAAAAGAGATAACAGAAGATATTTCTCTGGTTTACCATCTGTTGTTGTTAAGAGGTGGAGAAGAAAAATACTGCAAAAGAAGCAGAGTTGGAGAGGCTTTTTCCAGTATTAAGATAAGGGTCTCTGCTTTTTCCTAAAAGAGCACAACAGTACTTCAACTTGAGGGTATTATCTAAGCCTGAAGCTGAAAGTGATGGATACTATAGTTGCTTTTGAGGATCAAGTCAAGCAGAGCAAAGAAACAGGATAGAAACAAATTATCAGAAAACCAGTACAGTAGATTAACTCATCCAGCTGAGATGCTGTACCTAGCAAGGGATCATTCTATCAGCAAGGATCCTCAGTTTAGCAGTGGAAGCATTTGTTCAACACAGAAGCTACACTGATCAAGGAACTTTTGTGAATGATTTCTAAGACATAAAGAGAACATGAAAGTCTATAGCTACAGAGCTGTGTTTCCCTGGACACATATATTCCTTATATATGTACCCTACTACTTTGGGACTTACAAGTGTTTATTTTCCCCACAGGCACTACTAAATGCTCTGGCAGGAGAGTGTGATCTAGTTTTATGAGTGAAATGTTATGTAAATATTATGTGTGTTTGCTTTGAATTTTAGACATATATTTTGGTTAATGTTAATTGGGCATTAATGGATGGTTTATTAGTTAAAAAATACACTAGTAAGGGGCTCATGAGTAATAATATAATTAGGAATATTCACCCATTCCTGAGAATATACAATGTAGCAGCCATTTTCTCTCTGGAGAAACCCCAATTTGCCATCATAGAGATAGGTTGAGGGGAAATCACAGAGAGAACAAATAAATGGCACTGAGAAAGGAGTGAAGGTCTAGGAACAATACTGTGGATTGATTAGCTCTGGGTAAACAGACCCTACAAAAGTAAAGAAATAACAGAAATTAATTGATGAATAGTTCATTTGGAATACTGGCTGCCTGGTGCTTCTGGTGAGAAAGAACAAAATAGGATTTCTTTCTCCTCTTTGTTACCCTGTCTCTGGGAGGAAGGAAAAATAGTACATGAATGTTTAGATAATTAACTGAAGGTTATAGGAATCTTAATGCATAGAGTGCTGGTCCTGAAGCAGGAAAAATCTTCCTGAATTTAAATCTGGCCTCACACCCTTACTATGTGATCCTGTACTATGTGATCACTTAGCTTTCCTTGCCTCAGTTTCCTAGTCTGGAAAATGAGCTGGAAAAGGAAATGATAAACCACTCCAGTATTTTTGCTAAGAAAATCCCAAATGGGATCACAAAGAGTCAGACATGATTGGAAAGGAATGACAACAATAATTCAACCCCCCAGGGATGGAGAAAGGAAAAGGAAGGTGTTAGGGACCCTGGTGTGGGTGGCTTACTACTCCACTCCATTGTTCTCAACTACCATTAGTGGCTAACCTTGACTGGTTCACACCACTGAGGCTCTAGCCATTGTTGTGTCTGGGACTCTAAGACTGTCTTTTGTTTTTATCAACAAAGTGCTTGCCTCAAATATATCACCTCTCTTGTCTTACCATCCCTTGTGGTTCCTCTCCTTTACAGAAGTCCTCTGAAATTCAGCATTCAACATTTGGAAACTGGGTAAAATTTTTTACTCAGCTGCTGTAGTGACTTCCTGCATCTCCTGTTCCCATGGTAATACGACCAGAAGAGAAGCCAGGATTGTGTATGCATGAGAAGACAACTAGGACCACAGGGAGTAGAAACATAGTGAGAACATTTGAGTAAAGATCATTGAGGAGAGAAATATAAACGGGAGTGTACAATAGATTATTTGGTCAGAAAGAGTAAATAGATGAAGAGTTTGGGAAAAAGATCACAAGTCTGTCACATCATTATGACAGAGTGGGGATAGGGGATTGATTTTAGTTACCTAGATATCTGCTGTAGCTCCTTTTCTGTCCAAAGTCAACTGATTTTTTTGACTTGCCTTAATAATTCAATCCTTCAAAAGACAGAGGAAATAACAGGAAGGAATTGCTATTCTGGATATGATTCTGGCCAACAGGAAGAAATTGGTTGCTAAAGGAGAACTGGGGAACTTTGAGCACTATATCTTAGAATATAAAAGAGGGCAGGAAAAGCAGCTATAGTCTATTAAACACCTTAGATTTTGGGAATACAGATTTCAAAGTTTTCAGAGAAAGGTAAAAGGAAGTCCTATGGCCTAAAATTCTATAGGGAAAGGCTTCCCCTGAAGAATGGAATACTCTTAGGAGTAAAATTCTGAAAACACCCAAAGAAAACCAATTACATTAGTGTAGTGAGGATACCCTGAACCATTCTCCCAGAATCAGGCCTACTAGCCTATATCCTAGGGTATCCTGAGGGATTTGAAGTATCTTCTCTATTATTGCTTGAGCTATTACTGTCTGTGTTCTCTGAATTGTTAGGTGCCAATGACTAGCACTCTAGTTCCATTTAACCAATTAACATCTATTTACATTGAAGTTATAGCAAGAACAAATGTAGAAATATTTCCTCCCAAAACCTCAGGGTCACACCCTTAACTTAGTTCCTTACTAACATTAGTCCTACTAAGTTTATGTCCAGATGTGGCATGATTGCAGAATGAGTCGTCAACTCGGCTTCCAATGGACTGTGTCTCACAGGTCACTCCTGAAGGTCACTCGTTCTTTGGGGCATAGAGGCTGGACTGACTAAGTCCAAACACTGGAATTCTGGGACATTGAGCATTGTCTTAACCTTTCAAAACTCAACTTTCAAAACTTTCCTTCACCTAGAATGGAAAAAGAACAAAGGTCGAGGCCAAGGACTGATGTCCATTTTGTGGGGTTATATAGCCTCAAAAGGGACAAGGCTCCAAGGCCTCTCTCTTCCAGTATTGTCTCTCATTGGATGCCCTAAGTAAAGGAGATAAAAGGTACTTCATGAGCATAGCCAAAGAGAAAATGGCTAAATGGTCTAGCCCAAAGCGGACAGCCTTTGAAGATACTCCCAGTTTTATCTACACAGATAGTTGAAATAGGTTATTTATAACTGCATTATTAGCAGAACAGACCAGTTACAGATAGAAAAACTCCATAGCCTCTCCTTGACTTCCAGGTCCCTCAATCTCTCCACATGGAGAGATGCCATCTGAGGATCTCTGAAAATGCATTAGATACAAGAGAAAAAAGGAGAATTGAATAAGGACAGGACAATTTTTTTAGAGAAGATAGGTATGGTATGGTTATGGTTATGGTTGACCAAAATGATATCACTATGTCATGGTCAGTTTACATTGTGTCTGACTGTGGTTGATCAGACCATTATGGGCTTGGAAGGCTCTAACACAGATTGGGCACAAGTAGTCCATATGAACATTTGGGATGGAGATAGATGTATCTAAATTTGCACATCTCATGTTTCTTTTGAGCTACTGCAATTCTGCTTTACCCCCAGAGCACAGTTCTTTTCTTTGACGTGGGCAGCATACTGGATGGTCCTGTGCCAGTGTCTCCCAAGTTTCACAATAAATAACAAAGAGATCTTTAGTGTTTTTGTATTGTTTTTTTTTCTGACCTCTGTGTGAGCACTTGCCTTGTATTAGTTTTCCATAAAATAGTCATCAAATAAAATGCCAATGTGCATTTGGCATTTAATGGGATAGGGATAATGGATGAGGAAGAGAAGGCAGAACTACTCAACTCTTAACTTTGTTTCTTTTTTACTCTGCCAAAGATAATAATTTCGAGGCTGGAAAAGACAAAGTAAAAATAGGGAATTGAAACAGAGATAATAACTGGGAACTTAATTGCCTTAGGCACCAGTGCTTTATTGAAGAAACCATCAGATTTGATTGTTGAGGCACTGTCAATGACATATGAGAGTAGAGAACAGTAGAGGTGAAGGACAATTGCTCTGATTTAAAAAAAACAGAAGAGAATGAGGTCTGTGACTAATAGGCAATGAATATTGACTTTGATTCTAGGGAGAATATATTAACATCAAAGAGATAGTGAACATCTAGAAAAAGATGTGGTGATCACAGAGAGCTAATATGGCTACATCAAAGACAGGTCATTCTAGACAAATTTAATTTAATTTCATTTTTAAAATAATTTCTAGATTGATAGGTCAGAGAAATGTGGTAAATATAATTGATCCCAATTATAAAAAGGTATTTGACAAAATCTCTCATGCAATTCATGTGGAAAGTATAGACAAATGTGGGTCAGGTGATAGTATTTTAAAGTGAGATCAGAGCTGGTTGGATGAATGAACCTTAAAATAGTCAACTTAGGAGGAAGTTTCTAGTAGAGTACCCTAGGATTTGCACTTGGCCCTGTGGTATTTATCATATTTATTAATGATTTGATTCAAGCTATCAATGAAAAAACATTCATTACATACTTATTTTGTGTTAGGCACTGGGGATACAAAGATAAAAAGGAAATAATCTCTGTTCTAAAGGATCTTATATTCTATTGGGATGTGTGTCTATATATATATATGTATATACACATATATATATATATATATATATATATATATATATATATATAAACAAATACAAAGTATTTTCAAAGTAAACAGATGGCATGCTTACCAAGTTTGTAAATAACAAAAAGCTAGGAGGAATATCTGACACATTGAGTAACAGAGCTAAGTTTCCAAAGGGGAAGGGGACAGCCATTTATTAAGCACCTATTATATGCCAGGCATTGTGCCAAGTGCTTTATAAGTATTATCTCTGTTGAACCTTATAGTAACTTTGGAAAGTAGATGCTATTATCATTTCTATGTTATAATTGAAGAGACTGGGGTTAACAGAATTTAAGGATTTGCCCAGATAGCTAGTAAGTATCTGAGACTGAATTTGAAATAGTGCATCACCTTCATGCTCATCTAACAATGGATGGAAGTTACAAAAAGGTAGATTTAGTATTGATGTAAGGGAAAACACTTAAGAACTAAAATTGGAATGGCTTGCTTTGAAAAGAAGGGCTTCCCCATTACTGAATATATCTTCCCCATCACTGGATACAAAGCAAAAACCTTGTTCAATTGGACTAGATGGTGGCTACAATCCCTTCTAATTCTGATATTCTATAATTCTATGAGCAACAAAAAAGAAAGAAATTAAAACATATAGGATCATAGAGTATGCTGAGGGAATTAAGGTGCAAGAAGACTAGAAGGTGGCTAGCTTTTATGAAAGCCTTTAAAAGCCAAACAGAGGATTTCATCTTTGGGAGTCATATAATAGGGAGCCAATGAAGTTTATTCATTGGATGTGTGTGTATGTAATATGGGGACCCACCTCTATATTCATATGAAATCTATCTCTGTAGATGTAACTCCCCATCTTCATTGCCCGGGTCCAATTAGAGAAAGTATAATCACTGTTCTTCATGACAACTCTTTAGACACTTGAATTGTGTTTTTACTAAGTTTTTTGTAGACTAAACATTCCCAGCTCTTTCAACTGACATAGCTTTGAGTGCTCTTCAAATTCTGCTTACCCTCCTCTGCCTGTGCTTCTGATTTTCAATATCTTTTTTGTTTGTTTCTTAATTAAAATTTTTTTCTCACATGTAGAACCAATTTTTCACATTTGCTTTTTAAAAATTGAGTTCTAAATTCCATCCCTCCCTACTCTCCCCACTCATTGAGAAGGTACACAAATTGATATGGATTGTATGTGTATAGTCATGGAAAATTTATTTTCATATTAGCCATGTTGCAAAAGAAAACACAGACCCAAACAAACAAAAAGTCCCCAAGAAAAATAAAGTTCGAACATATGCTTTGATCTGCATTCAAACTCCTTCATGTTCTTTCTCTGAATATGAATAACATTTTTCATCATAAGCTCTTCAGAATTCTTTTGGATCATTGTATTTCTGAAAATAGCTAAATCACTAACAGTGATTATTGTATAATATTGCTGTTACTGAATACCGTGCCTTCCTGGTTCTGCTCACTTCATTTTGCATCAGTTCATATGGTTTTCCTGAAATCCTAGGTTTTCCTGAAACCATCTTTCTCATCATTTCTTGCCAAGAAAATCCCAAATGATGTCACAGAGTTACATATGACTGAAAAATGATTCAACTACAACCTGGTCAATAATTTTATCCTTTTTCATCTGGAGAAATATATCATATCCCTGGCTACCCGGCAGTTACTCAATTCTATAGTGGCATAATGATTTTTATGAAAAATATAAATGGGATTAGCAATAAAAAGCAGACATAATGGGAAGATCACTAGGGCCATAGTAGTTATGCAACCTTTGGCAAGTCACCACTTGTCCTGGAGCCTCAGTCTATTCATCTGTAAAATGGAAATAATAATACTTGTACAGAGATATGGCAAGGAAAGTGCTAGTGGCTCAATGGATAAAGTGTGGGCACAAAAATATTTATAGTATTTCTTTTTGTGGTGTCAAAGAATTGGAAATTATGGGGATGCCCATCAATTGAGGAATGGATGAATAAGTTGCGATGTATGATTATAATGGGTGGCTCAGTGGGTTGAGAGCTAGGCCTAGAGATGGGAGGTCCTAGGTTCAAATATGGCCTAAGATACTTCCTAGCTACATGACTGGGCAAGTCACTTAAGCATCATTGCCCAGCCCTCACTGCTCTTCTGCCTTGGAATTAATATACAGTTTTGATTCTGAGACAGAAGGTAAGGGTTTAAAAAAAAGAAGCTTAGAAAATGTTTATTGATTTGAGAACTGAGTTGTGCCTAATTTTTTCATTTACCAGTCATGTGACTTGGAGCAAATAATTTAGAACCAGTCCAACCAAAGGAGAATTTAATATCTCCAGGAGACTGGGAAACAGACTAGAAGACACATAGGAATTAGTCAGAAAGAGGATGGGAGAGAGAAATCAAGGTTTCTTGGGCAGAGCCGAGTGCTGGGTTAGGGAGAAAGAAAGTGATTATAAAGAACCCAGAAGTCAATGGCAGTGAACCCAGGTGAAGTACAAATAATTAAGAAACTTGTATCTGAAGTGATCAGGTTGGGAGTAGCAGTTCTATATAGGATTGTAAGTCTTTGTGGATCAACCTTTTGGTGAAGACCTTCTCTGTTTGACTTTTCATAAACATTTTGTTTTGCTCCTCTTGAATTTACTAAATGTAATTCTTGTGGGGGCAGTTACATGGCACTAGGTAGGCAACTAGACTTGGAGTTTAGAACAACCTGGGTTCAAATCTGACTTTAGATATTTCCTAGTTGGGTGATCCTGGTCAAGTCACTTAAACTAGCCCTTTCTTTTTTTCTTAGAATTGTTACTAGGACAGAAAGTAATGGTTAAAAACAAATAAAACATGTAATTCTTGTATATTATATAATTATCTTGTTTCTGTCATCTCTCCACTGGAAAGTAAGTTTCACGAAAGCAGAAATTATATCTTATGTCAACTTTATATGTCCCCAGGTACCAAGCCTGTGATTGAGCACAGAGAAGGTGATGAATAAATGTTTGTTGAATGAATGAGGTTATGGTTCTTTAATTTTGTCTCTGAAGCTATGAGTCTGAGGATCAAGGCTGAGAAGAGCCTGAAGAATAAAGGAAACTGCTATTGAAAGTGTAAAACTCTGAGAGATTTGGACATCTAATTGGTATTTCAGAAGCTTCTGATTAATGAGAAATAGGGAAAAAAACCCAGAAATCTCCAGGTTGCTTTGGCTTTTTGGCCAAAAGTGACATTTTTTAAGGACTTAATAGGTGTCAGAAGTCATAGGGACAACTATGTGGGAACCTTTAATGTTGGGCTGATTTGAATTTAGGCAATAAGACTTTAATGAGTTCTGGCTGCTCCCACACCAAACCCTTGCCACACCTCTGTATCCAATTTCTTACCTGTTATCACTTTATTATGCCTATATCTATCTTTCTGAAAATAGGAACTGCTTAAATCTTAGAGTGCATCTGCCTTAGAACCAAGAGGCCTATGAGTATTAGATGTGTTCATTGAGGAAGAGCGTAAGTAGAGCTCTGACACTTGCCTCACTTTCCTTCTTCTTAAAACAAGGGAGTTTAAGACTACCTGGTTTCAGGGGAAGCTAGGTAGGTAGCACAGTGGACAGAGAGCCAGACCTGAAGACCAGGGGTCCTGGGTTCAAATGTGGCCTCAGACATTTGCTGTCTATGTGACCTTGGGCAAGATACTTTACTGCAATTACCTAACTCTTACTTTCTTGGCCTTAGAATTGATTAGTACAGATTCTAAGACAGAAGGTGAGTCTCCCAGACTCCTTGTAATTGCTATTTTGGGTTATCCAACTCTGACATGCTATCTTTTTTTTCCTAATCCTAATCTAGGATAAAATCCAAACTTTCTTTCCAGCTTTGACATTTTCTATTCCAAGGATTCTTCCAGTTCTTGTGGTCAGTGTTCTAGTCCTGATAGTACTTGTTCTAAGAGCACCCCCAGTTCTGACATTATATATTCTCAGTTAGCTAGTCTAGCTCTTCTCTAGGCTAGAGTGATGGGCCTAGAATCATGAAGACCTGAATTTTAATCTTTTCTCAGACAATTACTATCCTTGTAGCCCTAGGTAAGTAATTTAGCCATACTTAACCTCAGTTTCCTCATCTGGAAAAAGGGGACCTTAGTAATGCTTACCTTACAGGGTCATTGTGCAGATCAAATGAGATAATGTGTCTGTAGAGCATTTGGTAAACCTTAAAATGCCATGTAAATGTGAATATGGCCTCTATTTTAATCTTCCAAGCCTCCTTTATTATAATGCCAGCTATTATTATTCCCTTTAGCTCTGACATTGGGTTTTGTATTTGTGGGTTGCCTTTAGTTGGAATAATTGTTCTATTTTTTAAGGTCATTTGCAGCTTAATGTTTTTCATTTTCTTCTCTATCTGATATTCTCCGTTCTAAAGTCCCTTCTCATCCTGATAATCTGTATTCTATTTCCTTAGTCCCTCTCCCAGTTCTGACACTTTATGTTCTATGTTATTATAATAATACTAATACTAGCTAACATTTACTTAGTGCTTACTCTGTGCCTGGTACTATGTTAAGCATTTTACAATTATCTTATTTGATTCTCATAACAACCCTGGGAGGTAGGAGCTAATATTATGTCCATTTTAAGGATGAAGAAACTGAGGTAAAGTGATAGTTAAATTATGTTTAAAGTTCCTTTCACTCTTTTCTTTTAACCCTTACCTTCTGTGTTAGAATTGATACTAAGTATTGATTCCAAGAAAAAAGAGACAATAGGGGTTAAATGATTTGCCCAAGATCAAATAGCTAGGAAGTATCTGAGGTCACATTTGAATCCAGGACCTCCCATCTTTAGGCTTGACTCTATCTACTGAGCCATCTAGCTGCTCCTACCTTTCAGTCTAGAGCAGTGGTTCTCTACCTTTCTAATGCCGTGACCTGCAATACAGTTCCTCATGTTGCAGTGACCCCAAACCAAAAAATTATTTTGGTGGCTTCTTCAAAACTGTAATTTTGCTACAGTTATGATTCGGAATGTAAATACCTGATATGCATTATGTATTCTCATTGCTACAAATTGAGAGGTTGAGAACCGCTGGTCTAGATAGTCTTAGTTCTAGTTCCTAAATCTCTTCCTAACTCTGAAATTCTATGCTTTGTAACAGTTAAAATTAGTTTCTCTGCTAAAAGTATTATATTTTTATGAGGTTTATTAAAGATTAAGAAATAAAGAAAATACAAAATAAGAAAGCACGTGCCTAGGAGGGCCGAAAGGCCCATTCAATTTCACTTACTACATCTCGGAGTCGGGTGTCCCTAGAAGTGGTGAGCGAGAGCCCCAAAGTAGGGGGAGAGTCAGCCTAAATACAATTTCTGTTCTCGGCCCAGGTGGGAATTCAGGTGAGGTTACAAAGCATTCTGGGAAGTGGCCAAGGACTTCTGGGAATTGAAGTCTGGGGTTCAAATCTCCATTTTTACAGCTTCAAGGTCCCTTCTAGCTCTGGCATTCTGTGTTTGGTCCTTCTGTCCCTGGCCAGAGCTGGAACTAGCAGGGGAAACCTGGATTTTGTACCATGATTCCTCTCCCTGGAGCTCAGGCTTTGTTCTCTGCCCTACTCTTGTGGCCTTTTATAGTCCCCCAACCTCTTAGCCTCTGTGGCTTTCTCTTTGGGCAGCCTTCTGATGCCCTTATTTTTACCTCCTGGTCTGGGTGATAAACCACACATCAGTGGGCTCAGTAGAGGAAGGACAAGGAAAATATTTCAGGAAGAGAACATCTGCAAAGCTGTCTGCTGTGCCCACCCTCTTTCTGGGAAAAAAAAAGAAAAAAGAAATAGAAAAAAGAAAAAACCTATTGTAAGAGGGTGAAATAATGTTTGCATGACCTATCTCAGAGGGTGGTTGAGAGGAAATGTGAGCTCAATGTGCCTCTGCTGGCAACCACATGCCTACTGTAGGTTACTAAAGGAATATCACAGAAAAGACAAAAATCTGTATGTTATTAGAGAAGGACATGATCAGTTTCATGAGTGACAGTTTATAGAGGGACCTTAGAGACTGTCTAATCTAACTAGACATTTGAGAGGTGAGAAAACTGAGGCCCAGACAGGTGACCTTTCCCGTCTTCTTATACCCATGTACCATTTTGTGATCCAGTGAAGCTGGCTTCTTATTGTTCTTGAAGATACTTTATCTCTCACACTGGGCATTTTCACTGGCTGTCTTCCATGCCTCGTACATTCCTTCCCAATTGTCACCTTCTGATTTCCCTGGCATCCTTCAAGACCCAGTTTAAAATTCTACATTCAACCTCTCCTCTGGAGGGTGTCGCACCTCTGCTAATGATTTCTCTCTGTTGATTTTTTTGAAACCCTTACCTTCTATCTAAGAACCAATACTGTGTATTCATTCCAAGGCAGAAGAGCAGTTAGGGCTGGGCAGTAATGCTTAAGTGACTTGCCCAATCATACAGCTAGGAAGTATGTCGGGCCATATTTGAACCCAAGACCTCCCATCTCTGAGCCTGGTTCTTAATCCACTTAACCATGTAGCTGTACCCCCCTGCCCCCCCCCCCCCCATTGTTTTAAATTTATCCTGTCTAGATCTTGTTTGTACACAATTGTTGTCATATCATCTCCCCTATTAGACTGAGCTCCCCAACAACAGGGTCTGTTTCTTGCCTTTCTGTGTATCCTCAGTGGTGCACTCAATAGGTAATAAATGTTTATTAGCTGAATGTCTTGACTTGTCCAGTATTATGCAGCTTGGTACTGGCTGTAGATTCAGGACTTGTGAGTTCTAGAGGGGACTCTGCCACTCTTAATGACCTCATCCCTGAACGAATATCTTTGCAAGATACCTATCATAGGCCGCTCTGTCCTTTGGTTGTTTTCATTCCTGTCATCCTGACAATGGAGTGGTAAACCGGAATATGACCTTACATGTAGTAGCTACTCAATAAATATTTATTTGGTGAATGAAAATGAATGAGTACTCAAATATTATGTAGGCAGAGAGTTATTTCTTAAGAGTCTGAAATAAAGACTCTTCTCCCACTATTCCTAGGAGAGAAAGTAGAGTTGACAGAAAAATGATTAGTCTTAACCACATATCATGATGGAGTATAGAATGGAACTGGTGACTCTTTACTGCATCTCTCATGCAAATAAGCCAGAAAACACTTATGGGCGTGGGTGCATTTTTTTTCTTTTCATGTTTAGAGTTGAATAGTCTCCTTTGGTCTAATTCAATACTTCTTCCTTTTCGTTATTTCCATTTTCCTTAGAGTTTCATTCATTCCTTAGAGTTACTAGGATGTGAGAATAAAATAGTACATTGATGTCAGTGAAATGATGGGAAATAATAAAGGGCTTGTTAGGCCTTTGGAGCATGTCTGGTTCACCTAACATGGAGGCACCCCTAAAATATAGGCTCTTTTGAATGGCTGCATAACTGGAACAGGTAAATCCTTAAAAATGGCAAGATTGTAGTGGTAGATTTTTTCCCCTGCCTCTCTTTCTGGCTCATATTCTTTCCTTCCCCTGTTCCCTTTCTTTTACCCCAACTCTGAGAAATGGGTCTGGGGGAGTTGTTTCTGTTATGTTTTATTTGTCCTTTTTTAGTTTTAAGGGCTAGTGATGATCCCCACCAGAACTGGAATTCATACCCTGGAATCAAGATCTCAAACAGAATATGACATCCAGCCAGCAGCCCAGCAAGACTGAGGGGAGTTTTTAGATTTGTGAGTGGGACTGTGCTCTATAGGAACCAAGCGAAGCTGTGAACTTACTCCCTTCCCATCTCTAGAGATTGTGGTGGTAGGGGAGGTGAAGGGATAATGCCTCACATATGTTGGGAGAATATTTGTATATTTCTGATTATATCTTCTGAAGTAAATATTCCTTTTTAAAAGTAAATCCCTTATTAGTAGCAAAATGTAACTGGGGTACAGGTGACTCCTTATAATTGCAGGGAAATCCATTGGTGGGGAATTGAGTCAATGGCAACCCTAGGCACTCCTAAGATTTCTTAAAGGTATTGTGGGGGTGGGGCAGAAATTAGCATGACTGGCCTTCAGGAGGTGGGGGCCAGGGTAGTCAATGTTACATAAGAACAATTTCTTTTGGTATTTCAAGGATCTATGATATTAAGGATGAGAGAACTCCCCCCTCTGATTTGATCACAGTCTTCATACGGCTTCCTAGATTGGGGTTCTTAACATTTTTTGTATCATGGACCACTTTGGCCATCTCATGAAGCCTAGGGCCACCTAAGAATGTTTGTTTTTTTTAAACCCTCACCTTCCGTCTTGGAATCAATGCTGTGTGATGGTTCCAAGGCAGAAGAGCTGGTAAGGGCTAGGCTATGGGGGGTTAAGTGACTTGCCCAGGGTCACACAGCTGGGAAGTGTCTGAGGCCAGATTTGAACCTAGGACCTCCCATCTCTAGGTCTGGCTCTCAATCCACTGAGCTACTCAGTTGCCCCCAGAATGTTTTAAAATGCATAAAATGAAATACAGAGGATAACAAAGGGGATAATTTATGTTGAAATAGCCATAAAAATACCAAAAACATGACCCACCCCCAGGTTAAAACAAACAAACCCTTGTCCTAGATGATTTTTGAGTGTTAATGTGGTAAAAATGTCATCATCCTCTTGCTAATCTCATGATGTGTCCCTGGGTTTTGTTAGGCTGGTACTCAGATACCACTGATTAATACACTTAAGTCCTATTCTGATAGTTTGTCATAGTGTGGAGATGGCATTGGGTTCTTGAAGCTTTTTTCAGCTGAATGCGGGCTTTAGCATGTCCTTCTGATTTGGAAATGCTTCAGATAGGGCCCCATGATGATTAGAAGGAACACTGGATTAAAAAATTCCAGAACCTTTGTGGTATATAGACTCTCTGGACTTCATTAAGCTTATCCTGCTGCCTTAAATCAGGATTCAATTCACTGTCCCATTCAGAAAGGCATCTCCCTTAGCTTTAAAAATCCCTAGGGAAAGAGACTCCACAGTTTCCCTTAGCAACCCCATTCCCATCGCTACACAATCAACTGTAATTTAAGGTAGTATGTGATGCCATTGTTAGAGGGTGGAAAGTGAGAGAATAATTTGGTATCTATGTTAGTCAAGGGAAGTGTAGATCAGAGAATAGAAAGGAATATAGTATGTACATAGCTATCTACACAGTATCTTCCTCTATTACAATGTGAGCTCCTTGAAAGCAGGGGCTATTGATATGTCCAGTGCTTAGCACAGTGCCTGGCGCAGTGTTTAACAATTACTTGTTGACTTGATTTGGTTGAGGGAAGTATAGAACTTAGGGCAGAAGGTTTCTGAGTATACTTCAATTCATTCCATATAGTCGATATACAATATCCATGTATGAATCACTTTCCCCCATTCAAATACATGTAGTACTTAACATTTAGTTCTATCCCCAGCCTCTAACCCCCTTGAATATCTTGATTTCCCTACCATCTTCAAATCACTTGACTTCTGTCACTAGTTGGCCTTAATTACACACAAAATGATCATGCATTAGACCTATTCCCTTTCCAACCCTGGTCTCCACTAAATTGCTCTATGTGTGAGAATTCCTAGTTTTAGTTCTGGCCCTAACATTCTGTGTTAGGTCCCTCTCAGTTTTAATGGTCTATAGCTTAAAAGTCTTTCTCAATACTGACATGTTACAATTCTTTCCATCTGTTATTCTGTGTTTTATTGGTTTTAGTCAGTTTCTACCTTCTTACCCTTTCACTCCATATACTTTCTCATCTTGCGACCCCTGCAATTGAGAACATAAGATAAACGAAACCCATTATAAACATGTATAGTCCATCAAAACAAATTTCCACATTGGCAATGCCCAAAATAAATTTGTCTCATTCTGTACTCTTTCACCTCTCTACCAGGAGGTGGGCAGCATATTTCCTCATCGATTTTTCTAGAACCCTGGTTGACATTACAGTGATAGCACAGTAGTTTTCCATCACATTTATATATTATAACTTAGTCATCCATTCCCTAGTTTATGGGCACCCCCTCAGATTCCCATTCTTTGCCACCTCCAAAAGAGCTATAAATATTTTTATACATCCTTAGAGTTTGTTTTACTTAGGACTAATTCTTCCGTTCAACATGCCCTCCCTGTAATTCCCTCTCCCCACACCCCTTCTCTTTTTTTTTCCTCCTATTTTCCAGTTGAGTAAAATGTATTTCTTTACCTCATTTTGTGTATGAGTGAGATTCAAGTGTCAGCCTATGTATATAATACATAGAGAAGAGAAGCTGTTATATATATATATATATACATATATATATATATATATAAAACAGCTTCTCTTATTTGTTTATATAGACGTGTATTACTTATTTGTGCTTTCTGTTTATATGAGATAATTTTCCCTAATCTCCCTTTTCTTCTTTCTCTCTCAGTGCATTCTTCTTCTCCTCTTTCCATTCTTACTTTAAGATCATTAAGACATAACTACTCCAAACCTTCAATCTAATTAGACTCCCTTTTGTGATCCATGGTGATAGGTTTCAGAATGAGCACATGTATCATTCTATATTTGAACGTGAATTTATCCTTTAGTCCATTATCATTGTTTATCTGTGTTTATATGTTGCTTTTCACTTCTGTGTTTGGATTACAAAGATTTTCCATAGTTTTGATTGTTTTGTCAGGAATGCTTAGAGATCTTTTCTTTTGTTAAACGTTAATTTTTTTACCTATAACATTATACTCAGATTGACTGGGTAAATTATTCTTGGCTATAAACCCATGTTCTTTTCCTTCTGGAATATACTTGTCCAAGTTTTTTATTTTGGAGTATCTTTTAGGAAGTGATCCATGGGTTCTTTCTTCCTACTTTGCTCTCTAGTTCTAAGAGATCTGGGTAATTTTCTTTTAAGATTTTTTTAAATAGCCTATCTTGTTTCTTTTTGTGGTCATGGCCTTCAGAGAGTTCAGATTTTTAATTATTTTCTCCTCAATCTGTTTTCCAGGTCACTTGTTTTTGCTGTGAGATACCTTACATTTTCTTCTACTTTTTTCAGCTTTTTGATTTTGTTTTAATAGTTCATGCTGTCTAATGGAGTTATTGACTTCTATTTGATCCATTATAATTTTCAGAGTTTGTTGCTTGGTTAAGGTTTGGTGCTTCTCATGCCAAGTTATTAATTCCTTTTCCAATTTTTTTCTCAAGAACTCTCATTCCATTTATAAAAACATATTTTAACACTTTAATTTTTGTGTTGTCTTTTCCAGGAATTCTCGTTGAGTTTGCTCTCAAGCTGTGTGAGACTTTACTTATAAAAGTTTGAGTCATTCTCTTCTCCTGCATTATATCTTAGGCATCCTATCTCGAAAGCTCATTATGGTGGCATTCTTTTTTATCTGTCCTGTTATTCCAGTTAATTTCTAGACTTTAAACTTGATGTTAGGACTGGGCTTTTCTGAATTTCTAGAGGGAAGGTCTGGGCAGGTCCTATTGATGCTTTCTTAGGAGTATTGTATATTGTATTATTCCAGGATCTCAGAGGTGGATTGTGGATCAACCTGCAAGCTTTCAGTGATCTCAGAATGGTCTGATGCAGGGCAAAGTCTGTTTGCTGTCCCCTTGGTCTGAGCTCTGCAAGTTCCTGTTTGGGTCTGAACAAGAGTAGACTGCTGCTGGACTCAGCCCCTCTCAGCCAGTTGGAAAACTTTATTGGTTCAGAGTAATTGAGTTATGCTCCTCTTTGGTCTGGGATTCCTGACTTGGTTATTTCCCTGCAGCCTGGACTAGATGCTGGAACTGAAGTACTGCTCTGCTCTTGTGGTCTGAACCAAATCACTGTTTGCTTCTTAATATCCCACTTTTTTCAATTATCACTCAAAGCCTGGCAATGCCAGAGCTGCCATACTCAGGTCCCCTTCTCACTTTGCCCTGGATCTGCCATCTGGAACTGCCTTTTCACACCTGATTCTGTTGCAGTGGTTTGATCTGGATTTGTAACTTTTTCTTGTCCTGGTGCTCAGCCTCTCCCTGGGCATAGGAGTGTTCCATTTGCTAACTGCTTCTGGTTCTTTCTTGCCTTCATTGTCCAAAGATCTCCCTGTTTCTTTGGGCTGAGTTAAGATGGACAAAGGACTCACTGGGATTTTTCCTGGATTTACCCACAAGGATTCAGTCTGGTGGTGCATTTTCTAGATCTGTTTAGAAAAATTGGTGAATGGGAACTAACCACACTACTTCCTACCACTCCTTATTCCATGTTTTAAGGTTGTTTTTTTTTCCAACTCTGGCATTATGTGTTATAATGTACCCTGTATATATGACATTCTCTATCTATATTCTAAGGTACTCTTCCAGTTCTGACATGTTATGTTTCAGGTTCTATGATAGATTCCAGCTCTGACATTTCAGTTTCTTTCTTTCAAGATTTCTGGCTCTGACGTGTTATATCTGAAGATTCTTTCTAACCAGGACAGTCCAAATTTGATTTTCTAGGTGCCCTTAAAGTTCTAACATTATGGGTTCGTTGTTATAAGAATCCTCCCATTTTTCACATTCCATATTTTAAGCTTAAAAAAGATAGTTTGCAGCTAGATTGTGGAAAGCCTTAAATGTCTAGCTAAGGAGTTTGCATTTTATCCTAGGGGTAACAGGGAGTCAAGGTCACATCTCAATTGTGTCAAATTTATTTAGGAAGCTGTGAGGAGAACAGAATCATGGAGACCAATTATGAGGTAACTGTCACAGGTTAGATGAGAGATGGTGAGGAATAAGAATCCATGATTCTTTCTATTTATGATAGTCTTCCTTCTCTGTCTTATGTTCTCAGGTCCTTAACTCAGAGTTTCTGAGGAATTCAATGTTCTAGCATTCTGTGGTTCCTCATACTATGAAATTCCTTCCTCTTGCAACAAAAAGCACAGAATCACAGAATCTGAAAGCTACCAAGGGAAACTCATATATGAATGAACTCATTACAACATTCCCAATAAGTGGTCATCCCCTCTACTTGAAGACCTTTAAGGAGAGAGAACTCGCCACTTCTAGAAGTGAGACAGAATGAATGGCTTTTTTTCAGCACCTCTCCTTTATTTCTGGTTCGGCCCTTTGGGGTCAAACAGAACAAGTCTCAGCCCTCTTCCACATGATATTCCTTCAGATACTTTGAAAATAGCTATCATCCTTCCTGAGTCTTCTCTTCTCCAAGTTAAACTCTCCAAGTATCTTCAACCAATTCTCTGATATGTGCAACTGAACTGTATGAGTTTATTAAAAAGGGGCTAATGGGCTTTGCTGGAGAAAAAATAAATAGAAGAATCTAAGATTTGGCTTCTGATCTGGTGAAAAAAGTTTTCCTAAGTTTCCTATAGGAATTTTATCATGAAACTGCCCAGCTAGGTTTCTAGGCATCCAGGTATTTTGCTGCTCCATGCTTTAGAACTTCTGATGTTGAGAGGTGTGTTGGGTTAGACTATCCTGACCAGGGTTCATAAAGATTCTCTGGATGATGCTTTGAGTTGAATTTCTCAGGTTCAGGTATAGGAGTAATTGAAATCTCTCCTAAATGGTGTCACTAGAGACTGCTGTCTCTAGATTCCCCACAAGGCATGTGCCCAATATACTCTGGTTCAAAATGGTCTTGTTTTAGATAAGTTTCCTTGGCCAAGGGGACCCAGTGAGGACAGATTCTCTACTCTAGTAAGCATTATAGTGAAATGGAAAGAGGGATGGAATTGGAGTCTGAGAGCCTGGGTCTGACCCTAGGATTAGATGGCCCTGCCCTGCACAGATTCTCTATATGGGCCCACTGTAAGCACCAGGCCTTAGGAGTGGAGACATTTATCTGAAATCAGGTGAGGAGTCATAGCCCATGTCTCCATTGCTAGCATGGGCTTGGGTCAGCCTGGAGGGGTCCAGATCTGTACCTTGAGATCCTTGGACTTGCACAGATAGGCACAGTCCAGAGAGCATGAGGATGGAGCCCTAAGAAAATGCCTATAAGGAGGAAGGTATGGGAGCAACTTTTTGACTTTCTCTTCTTCCTGTCTCCTCTACCTGGAGTAACAAATGGAGTCTGTTGCCTCCTGGCCTAAGAATCAGAATAATGCAGTTAAAAGACTACTGAACTTGGTCCTGGGTTTGATTCTTTCACTCCCCACAGGTTGCTTGGATTCTTTAAATCTCAGGTTCCTTATCTATAAAATGGACATAATATTAGTACCTTATGTGGATTGTTGAGAGGAGAATGCTTGGAAAATGTTAAGGTGATATAGAAATAGAACCCACTGTTTTTAATGGATTGAAAGACTTAGAGGAAATGGCTCTTTAGGGATTGAGTGAATTTAGATGGAAATTACCTTCTTTTCTTGTTTTAGCAGAGCTGAGGATAAGCCTTCCTTGATCTGTAGAGGTCTTTTAGAAGACAGCATTAAGGTCTTTAGCAATTAGTGACCTATTGTTGTCTAACCACCACAGGGAAGTAACTCACTTTAAGGCTTATTGCTTTTTTTTTCTTCATTTAAAAAAAAAAACCCTTACCATCTGTCTTAGAATCAATACTAAGTATCCATTCCAAGGCAGAATTTCTGTAAGGGCTAAGCAATTGGGTTAAATGACTTGCCTAGGGTCACACAGTTAGGAAGTATCAGAACCACATTTGAATCCAGGATCCTTGGTTCCAGGCTTGGCATTCTAGCCACTGAGCCACCTAGCTGCCCCACTGCCTTTCTTTCAGAAGAGGGAGAGAAAGTAATTTAATGGAGATAGAATAGCTGAACATGATATAAAAAGAGAAGATTGTCCTGGCCGAGGGCTGGAGCTGAGCTAGCCCTAAAAACACTGTGAACAACTTGGTTGTTGCATGAGACATATGGTCACTGATGTCACCATTTCTTGTGGTGTAGTTCTCCTGACCTACTCTGTGCCAACATCCCCTCCTCCAACCTCTGCCAGTCCTTTCCTGGCTCCCTAGCTTTGCTTGCCCCAAGAAACTCTGGCTTGCCTTGTGCAGCTCTCAGCTTAGAGTCACAAGTTGGACTCTGACCTCTGATCTCAGGAGGGTTCTTTTCTTCATGTTAATAATAGCGTTTAATCAGCCCCAGATGGAGTAGTAGATGCTGGACTTGGAGTCAGGAGGATCTGTGTTCATATCCTATTTCCAGCACTTATGGATGTGTGTGATCTGGGCAAGTCATTTAATCTCTTTGAAACTGTTTTCTTCTTTGTAGAATGAGTAGCTGGAATTGAGGCTCTTTAAGGTCCCTTCCAGTCCTAAATTTATCCATTTTGTGATCCTGGGGATGATAAACAGGGTTATCTTGAAACGACTGCTTTATGCTTTTGGATATTTTAATTTATTTTTTTCTTCCTTGAATAATCAGGATGAAATTATTTCAATTCTGTTTTGCCTCCACTGGGTGAGAGGGGAAAGAAGGGATACCCAAGTGAGGGCCTAAGGAATTTCTGGAAGCATAGAGGCCCTGGCATTGACTGTGAGAAAGAGGATAAGACCTGGACCTGAAAGGAAACTTAGAATTTTATAAAAAGTGGCTCCCGGACCCAAAGTCACCCAGGTAGTGGTCAAGCCTTGGACTTGCATCTTTTGTCTCCACCTTCGTGCTCCTTCCATAACAGTGCATGATTGCCAAAGTTATGGGTATAGGGAGGTAACTCTCACAAACACTACATGAGGAAGGTCATGTAATAGGGTAGAAAATATACAGAATTTAGAAGCAGACCAGTTGACCTTCAATCTGAGTCTTACCACTAGGTAAGCTGTGTGACCTAGGCCAACTTCCTTCTTCTCCTCTGAATCTTTGAACCTTCTTTATACAAGGCTGTGGTGGAGAGAACATTGAACTTGGAATCAGAAGGATCCAAGTTCAAAATCTGCCTAAGACACCAGTTGTGTGACCTGGGGCACTTTGTCTCTGAGTCTGGTGGGGCACATTATTTAACCTCTCTGATCCTCAACTCCTTATTTGTAAAACAGAAATAATAATAGCACACAATGAGGTCTTTGTCAGAACCAAATGAAAGAATGGACATAAAACTTTACAAGCCTTATATCAAGGTAGGGGGAGCTTCTTTATAAATAGGGATGAATATTATTACTGTGTTCACTCCTTTCAGGCAAGTTCACTCTTCTTGATTCCATTTGGTGTTTTTGTGGCAGCAATACTGGAGTGGTTTGCTATTTCCTTTTCTAGCTCATTTTTCATATGAGGAAACTGAGGCAGATAGGATGAAGTGACTTGGCTAGAGTCACAAAGCTAGTGTCTGAGGCTAGATTTGAACTCAGGTCTTTCTGACTCCAGACCTGGCCTTTTATCTACTGTGTTACCTAGCTGCCCCACTGATATTAGTTGTAGTACAATAATAACAGTGAGGAAATTTGATTATAGTATAGAGGAGATCCTTGTCAAGGTATGGTTTGGACTGAGTGGCCCTAAGAGCTCTCAAAATTCTGTGAGTCACATTTGTGACTAAATGGTCTCTAAATACTTTCCAGCTCTGATGATCTATTACTCCTTGCTGTTCTGGGGCATTTCTTTGCATCTGTAAAATCACTTCCTGAGGTTCCTTACATACCTAGTAAATGACTGTGCCCACTCCTCCCCTGTCCTCCTCCCTCCCTCCCACTTCCCATTGGATAGATAGACAGACAGACGGAGAGCTGTACAATATCTTTTCTTGGTCGCGGTTGATTTTGTACATCTGTAGTTAGCTTTTTGCGTCATACAAAGTTGGGATTGGGGATGGGGGGAGCGGCAGCCATGGCTTTAGGTCAGATTCAGGGGGGGTGGGAGAGAGCCCCCTCCCCCCAGGCACTGACACATTTAGGGGTTGCGGGGCACAAGGACACAATTACACACAAGAGGGTTGGGGATTGGATTGTCTCTGAGGCTGGGGAAAGCAAGATGGTCACTCAGCTTGGCCTAAGGCCCCCCACCATACACTTCTTCCCCCTGGGACCAGGGCCGAGGGGCCTCTGGGGAAGGTGGAGGTAGAGGGTCCAGAAATGGGGGGAAAAGGTCCTGCCCCCAGCTTCCAGATGGACTCAATCAATAGGGAGGCTATTCCCTATTAAAACTATTTCCAAAACCCCTCCTCTTCTCCCCAGGTTCCTGGAGTCAGTTACCCACAAGCCACTTAGTCCTGGAGAAGTGAGTCTACATCTTGGATTAAGGGCAGGGTGGGCTGTCAACCTGGTTATTTTACCTCTTGTCTCTGTATGGATCTCAGGAACCAGGCTGCCAGGGGCAGACTTATTGCCTAAAGAAGTATGGCATTGGGACCCTACGTTCTCCAGATACTCTGTGTCTTAAATATGGCATCCATCAGCCTTTCAGCTAAGGTCCCAAATGGGAGATTTGGTCAGCTACAGAGTATGTGTGACACATATGTACATCATATGAACTTCTTTATATTCCCCTACCAATGTATTACCTACATGGCACCTCTTTTCCTTATGGCTTATGTACCGTGCACACGTTATATCATGCCCAGATCCCTTCTTGACCTACCCACTGAGGGTGCCTGGATTAGGCAAAGCTTGACTGGGCTTAGAGGTGTCCTTGCACTTACAGTTCTTTGACTCTTTAGAAACAGTCTGCTGGGGTATATCTTTACCCTTGATCCTGTTTCTTAAGGAGTGGTCCCCAAGGAAGCCAGCACCTTGGGGTGGTCAGGACCTCCCAGGGCAGCTGGTGGTTGAGTCCTGAACTTGTAGGAGGTCTGGTATGCATGTGGAAAGGTCTTTGTGGAGAACTAGCTACTCTCAGGGGCCCATCTCTGGTTGCCAGTATGGCAGCAGCAGCAGCAGTCCTGTGCCCTGAGGGGGAGGAGAGGAGTGCTTCAGGAGCCCAGATAGGCCTTTCCAAAGGGTAAGAGCCTAGGCAGCTGAAGGCCTCAGGACCCTCTCCACTAAGGAGGGATACTATCCTTTCTACACCCAGAAATTCTTTGTATTCCTTTGCAGACCTTTTTTTTTTCTATTAAACATTTTTTTACTTGAACTTATCCCTTTTAGGTCAGTAGACCTTATGTGTCTTGGATTCTTTTTGTACATGCATCTGTGAATCCCCTTGTATTTCTGCAGATCCCTTGTGTATCTGGAAATTCCTTTTAGCGACTTTGGGTTTCTTGTATAACTGGGCTTCCCTTTGTATGTCTGTAGACCCTATGTTTGACTGGGAATTTCTAGACCCTTTTCTTTTCCTGAAGATACCTTACATACATTGGCACTGGTCCCCAGAAGTCAGAGAACCTCTGGAAAAACTCCCTGGAACTCATGATGAGTACAGATGACAAGAGCTACTAACATTCTCTGAAAAGAGGCAAATGGCTCAGGGACTATCCAGTTTCTGGTCAGTTTTCACTTAGCCCAGCTTACCCCTCACCTCTGGCTCCACGAGACCTTGCAGCGTGACCATCTTACTCCGGCAACCATGGACAAGCAGAGACAACAGTGGGGTGATACAGCAGTTGAGGGGGTTAAGTTTCCCCCATTACAGAGACATAACATAGACACACTCACAAACACGTGACCCTGGGGGCCAGAGACTGGGGCACAAAGAGGCAGGGGAAGGAGTTTGGAATTGGGGGGGAAGGGAGGGCCTGGGGGCTGGCGAATCAGATCACCCCAGGACAGAGAGGATGAACAAAACTCCCTTTGTGTTTTTCTTAAATCTATGGTTTTTTTCCCCCCTCATCTTTAAAGTATTGCAGTCTAACTGATATGGCTTTAACTATTGGAAACGGACAGAGAAGACACGACGTGAGCTGCTTTCTCTTCTGAAATTAAAGGAAAAATTCTCTAAAATGAAACACCCCAGAATAAACTGGTGTGATGGTGAAAAGTGGTGGAGGGGGGAGGCGAGGGGTGGGCATAGCAACCCTCTTTGAGACATCTCCCTCTTCCACCCCTCTATCCAGCATGGCTTCTCTGTTATATGGGCAAAGGGCAGTCCTGTTCCTCCCATGGCCACCCAGACCAGTCTGGGCTTCCCAGGACTCACACAGGATTCTCCCCATTCACATCCAGTGAAAGAGGAGGGTGACAAAGGCTTGGCTCAGGGAGCCAAGGGGAAGAGGGAAGGTCTTGGACTGTAGGAAAAATTTCTCCTCTCACATCTGTTCCAGGGGTGGTGATGGGATGGGCGTGACTGTTCTGAGAGAAGAGAAAAGGTATTTCCCAGGCCCGGCCTATACTCTCAAGCATCTAGTCAGCCAGCAGTGTTACACATGCATTTTCACACACACAGAAACATACCCTTGTAATGACTCTTCCTCATCCACACAAACATTCTCTAACACATACCATTTTAAACACATAATCTAACACACACATACCCTCTCACATCTGTGATACAGATACACAATCCCTAGCACACATACACACTTTCTAAAACACACACCCACACCATCTCTACATACATATGCGTATCCCCAGCATTCCTATAATCTCTAATACATACAGTCTGACACGTCCATACACACATCCATCTTTATAACAGATTCACACCATCCCAACTACATACATACCCTTACTGCCACCATTACGCCCATTCCACTCAGGCTCATACATACTTACACATTCTTTTCCCCAGTAATTCTCGTGATGGTGGTGAAGTGTATGGGAAGTAGGACAAGCTATAGTAAGATTGAATCAGGTTGATAGGGCCTTCCTTGGCACATCTGAGAGGAGAATTTTTTCCTGATCATAAAACCAACCAATAGATGGATGGACAGATTCCTGTTTTGGAGCTTAGCGGGTAGGTGGATAGGTCCTCAGCTAGAATGAAAGGGCAACAGCTCCGCTAGGGCTGTCTTCTCCCATGAGATCAAGGCTACACTGAATGTGAGCCTGTCCTCAGTGCCCCAGCATGAACCCTGCTTGTGGGGATCCCTCCTAGGGCCTCCTGGGGCCCTGGAAGCGTCTGGATGGGCTGAGGGGTGGGGAGGGGAGCAGCACCTCCTCTCCCTTTGGTGTTCTCTAGTTGAAGACTGATGCTGCCTGATGGCTCCAGCTGTTAGTACATGTCTGGAAGGGGCTACCATATTTTGGGAAAGAAGTCCAGGCTGGGGAAGGGAGGGCCCATCATGCCTTTTTAGGAGAGAAGAGGTCAAGCTACCCCCTTCATAGGCTAGGCTCCACAGTGGCTACAGGGATGTGAGTGGAGGCTCCCTGGGGTACAGTGGGGTCACAGGGACAGCCTTTTATTGTGCTGTGGAAAGGATCTGCTCCACTGAGAAAGGGATGGGAGTCAACCTTCCTGGTAGTTCCCTGCCCAATCTCTACTCAGCAGCCCCTCAGATCTCCAGAATACTCCTTTTGTTAGGGCACAAGTCCTCTCTCTACTTCTGGGCCTATCCAGATCGTTGATGACAGGGGAATAGGGGAAGACTATGGATCCATGAGCCAGGGCTGGGGACTAAAAGACTATTGATAACTCCCACAGTCAATTGATCTTTCTTGCAACTCCCAGGTCTATCCAGGAACAGGGAGGGACTAGGCTAGGAGGGATTCTTCTTATCAGGGTAAACTAAGTCCCTGGAACTGAAGTGAGATTGAGGACATAAGAAGGGAACAGATATATCTGGGGATGGCTAATGGGCTCCCAAATGCAGGACCCAGTGCTGGCCCATGCCCCTCTATCCTTGGGCTATGTTGGGCAGGATTGGAATGTGTTGGGTGTTTTGACCCATTGGGGTTGGGGAACAGGGCTTAGAGCTCCAGTGATCTCTAGGAGAGTAGTAGAGGAAGAACAGGCAACCTAACCCTCCTCTCCTATACATCCTTCCCCCAGGGCCCACTAGGCTGGCCCTTTTCCCCACCCTGGCAGTGGAAATCATGCTCAAGGCATGAGGAATGTTCCAGGTAGGAAGAGGTTCAGGAAGAGTGTGTGCGTGTGGGACTCAGTGGTCAGACCTTTCCTCCCACTTCAGCACATCCTAGGCCTCTCCTGAGGTCATCAATTGTTTGGTCCTAATTTCTGGCCTTCAGCCCAGGCCAGCAGCCTTCTTTCCTTAGGGCTTTTCAAGAGGTCCAGGGCAGTGTGGGGGCAGGGTACAGCACTGAACAGGGAAGGAATCCTGGGAGTTTCCAGCCTAAAATGAGGGGGTTGGGTCTCAGTTCATGTGAAGGGTGGAGGGGGGGGGGGGATGAGGCCAAATGAGGTTTGCCCTTCAAAATTCATTCTGAATGGAAAGTGGAAAAAATAAATAAAAAATAAAGTAGGATTGTTGAGAATGGAATGGAGTTGAGGCCAGGGTTACTTCTTGAACATGTCCTGGAGAGGTCCAGGTAAGTACTTGAGAACGGTGTCAAGGATGCTCTCTTCCTCCTCCTCCTCCTCATCCCCACAACCAGCCGGAATGGCTTTCTTAGGGCGGGTCAGGCTGCCTTCACATGGCTGCTCCAGGGCAGCCTTCTCTTCAGCCTCCTTTTCCTCCTTCTTCTTCAGGCCATACTGTATAAGGAGGAAGAATTGGCAAAGGGGGAACCCAGCTGTGAGGCCTTCTCCAGTACTACTGGCCAGGTCAACTTCAACTTATTCTACCACCTGTGCCCTTGCCATAAGAGCCCTGGCTTGGTTATTAGGCTAATAGGATTAGAAGGGAATGTAGAGATCACTTAGTTTGATCCTTTTATTTTACTGAGGAGGAAACGGAGACTCAAACCAGGTTATTGGCAGGAGTAGTAAATAGAAGGGGCAGGATTCAAATTCTGATTCTCTGACTGCAAATTCAATCCAATATCTTATAACCAATAGGAGTCCTAGCTTGGTTGAGAGGAGGGGGATGGTGGGTTCCAAGCCAAAAGCTAAGAACAGGATATCCTCCTCCAGGAACTTGCTCTCCAAGGACTTCCCATATACTGTCCTAGGAATTATTGGTTACAGGGTTGAGAAGGGTATCAATGAGGCTGGACTGGGAGGATATGTGATGTTCTCTTCCCAGTAATCATGGAACCAGCCCAGGTTATATGAAAGAACATCAGAACAATATTTTAATCCTGGCTCTGGTAATAACTCATTTGTGTGACTTTGGAAAAATTTTATCTCCTTTTTGAATGTCAGTTTCCATATCTATATAAAATGGGAATATTAATATTTTACTCTAGCTCAGGGGACTTTTGAGAAGACCAAATTAGTTCTTTGTAAACTATGAAGTGCTATATCAGATATGAGGAATGGTGATTATAGGCAATTCTTGGGAAAGGTAAAGGAAAGGAAGTGGGAAGGACAGACTGACCTTGTCTCGAATTTGCTGCCGAACCTTTTCCCGCTCTGCCTCCATGCGAGCGTGCTTGGCTTTGCGTTCTTCTTCCTGCTGCCGTAGGGCTTCCTGCCGCTCCTCCTCTTTCTTCTGGGCATCTGGGTCCTTTTCCTCCTCACCCCCCAACATTTTCCCCATGTCTTTGGTGGCCCCTGTGGAGCAATAGGAGGGAAGATATGAATCAATCTGAGGGAAGGGAGAGCCAAAAGTGAACATGGGAAAGGTAGAAGGGAAGAAAGAACTGAGGAACGATAGATGGATAAAGAGAGAGAAGGGCAAATCACTAGAAGGAAAAATGCAGTGAAGAAGGAAAAAAAAGACTAGAAGAAAGCATGAAGGTATGGAAGAGTGGCTAATGAGAAGGGTGGATAGAGGAAGTAATGGAGGACTGGAAGAGTGAAAAAAGGAAGGCAAGGAGAGAGGAAGAGGTCCAATGAGAGATAGAAGAAAAGGCAGAAGACAAATGGAAGGACAGAAGGAAAAAGGGATGGTGAGGTGAAACAGAGATATTTAGTAAGGCAGATGTAATAAAAGGGGAGGGAAAGTATATTGCATGTGTTAGAAAAGATATGAAGAAGATTTTTGAATTTGAAGGGACTTGGCTGTTGGAGTTTGAGGATTAAATGAAAGAAAAACGGAAGTAATATCCTTGTGATCATGTATTACAGACTGTCCAGCCACTTAGAGGATATCATAGTAGACTCAGAAGGTGGAGGAAATAAGGAAAGGAACAACTAGCCAGTATAGAAAAAAATTCTGACCAACAAAGAGGAATGATAGAAATTTGGAAGGGAGTGACCCTGCCATCCTAGAGTTTGTAAAAGTGAAGGAAGGGAATATTTTCATGGTCAAATGCACCACATTTTCAAAAATTCAGAGAAATGATAGACATGAGTCCTTAACAGGCTACATAAAGCAGGATGGGAGGCTTTCAATAATTAAATTATAACAATATAATCATGAATGATTTCAATGAGGAAAAAAGAGGGAGCTCTCAAAAGAATCTAATGTGACTATACAGAGAGCTCTCAAACAGACAGATTTATTAAACACAAGTACAAGAACAGAATTATAAAACCTATGCATTGGAATCACTCTAATAGTCATCTGGTTCAATTATTATCTGAACAGGAATACTATCTCTGTACCTGAAAATTGGCCATCAAGATTTTACCCGAAGACCTTTCAATCGTTGTTTTGTCCTTTACCACTTTTTAAGGCAAGCTTAGGGACAGAAGGCATGCAACCAGTAGGAACTGAATTGAGAACATTTATGTAGATGTCTGGGATTCTATCTAATCTTGTGAGAAAATTTTCAGGTAGAGCGAGGTATAGTTTAGTTGTTTCAATTATGTCCAATTCATGACCCCATTTAGGATTTTCTTGGTAAAGTTACTAGAATGGTTTACCATTTCCTTTTCTAGCTCATTTTTCACACGAGGAAACCGAGGCCAACAGGGTTAAGTGACTTGCCCCAGGTCACACAGCTAATAAGAATCTCAGGCCAGTTTTAAACTCAGGTCTTCCTGACTCCAGAACCAATCCTCTATCCACTGTGCCACCTAGCTGGAGTAAGGTAAGGCCTGATAAAGTGGCTTGGGAGGACTGAATTATGGCAATTATAAGGTCTGACTTTTGAAGGACATGAGAATGGCCTTGAAGACATTAATTTTGAATGGTAAATATAAAACCTGAAAGTAGGATGATAAGTGGAATTAGAGAAGAGTATATATTGAGGGTATGAGGTAGGAATTCTCTTAAAATAAGATGGCAGCTGGCTATGCATCAGGGATAGTTTCAAATCTAGAGTGGAGAAGAATGGGGCTTATGTATCCTGGAAGTGGTACTGGTCACTCTGGTCAGATTATTTAAGGGGGTGGAGAAATGGCAGCTTGGTATAGTAGAAAGAACATTCAGCTTGTCAGAAGACCTGGATTCGATGACTGCCTTTACTACCTTAAAACACTGGACAAGTCACAACCTCTATGGTCTTCAGTTTCATTATCTGTAAAGTGTTAAATTAGATGATCTCGAGGGTCCTTCTGTTTCTGACATTTTATGTTCTAAGGTCTCTTATAGCCCTGATGTGCTGTAATGCTGTGGTCCCTGGGCTTAGTAAAATGATAATTCAGTGCTCTGCATATTTGTTATATTTTCTTTTCTTTTTATCTTCTTGCTTTTAAGGGAAGAAAAAACTCCATCAGATTTTTTATTTTGGGTAAGCTGATTTCAGGCTAGGCTGGGTTAGGCAAGCTTTGGTAACAAGAGAGAGAGAGGGGTTGGGGGAAGAGGGGGAGAGGGAAGGAAGGAGAGACAGAGACAAGGAGAAGCAAAGAAAGAGACAGAGAGGGGGGGAGAGAGAGAGAGAGTGAGTGAAAGAGAGGGAGACACACACAAACACAGAGAGAGAGAGAGAGAGAGAGAGAGAGAGAGAGAGAGAGAACAAAATTGACATCAAGAGCCAGCCAATTAAAGTCAATGACTGTCAAAGTGACAGTAGTAACTTATATATTCTAATTCATAAAACAAGACTTGGAGAATCATTGAATATCCAAGCTGGGAGTGCCCTGGAACAGTATTCATGCCAATCCTCTCATGAAGAAAGTAAGACACAGGCAAAGGAGCTGAGCTGCCCAATGTTACAGAGCTAGCAAATGGCAAGGCATGGACTTGAACCTAATTCTCCTGACTTGAATTCTTCTATGATTGCATCACAAAGGGCTTGATCCCTTTTCCTACCCAGGTTTAATATTCCCATTATTACACAGAGACTGATCAAAATTGGGTTTGGAAGGCTCAAGTTCAGAAAATGCTGAGGTTCCTGGAAAAATGCTAGGACTTTTGAAGCTATATTTAGGGTTGTTTATAGAAGATGGCATAATGCTAATAGATGATAAGGAAGTCGAACTACTTGGTTTCAATTCTATCAAATTTTCTAGCAAGAAGGATGGTCTTCAAATGGGAAAGGAGAGAAAACAATTCAACTCAATTTATCAAACATTTTTTAAGTGCCTACTATATGCAAGGCATTATGCTAGGTACTGTTACTAGAAAGCCAAGAATGAAATAGTTCCTGCACTCAAAGAGCTTATATTCCAGTTGGGGTAAGGGAAGAATACAACATATGCATAGATAATGAATATGAAGTATTTCCAGGGGATAAAGAACATTAACAACCAGGGGGTTATGCATTAAAAAACTGGAAGAGAACCTTTGGTATCATCTCTTACAACATCTTCATTTTGTAGATGAAGAAACTGAGATCCAGTGAAGAGATGTGACTTACCTAAAGCCACATAGGTAGTAAGTGGTAGAGCCCAAATCTTGACTTCAGATCTACAACATGCTGCTGCTACTTCTCAGTTTTGATTTATAAACAAAGTGGCTACTCCCTGAGGATCCATGCTTGTCCTTATGCTATTTTACATTTTTATCAGTGACTTGAGTAAAAGCATTGATGTTATGATCATCAAATTTGCAAAAGATACAGATCCAGGAGGGACAGCTAACACAAGAATGGCAGAGTCAGGATCTAAAGGTATCTTGATGAACTAGAATTTTGGACCCAATTTACTTAAGATGAAATTTGATAGGGATAAATCTAAGGTTTTGAAGTAGGGAACAACCTCCCAGTTTCCTAGTATGAGATGAAGGAAACATGAATAGGCAACAAATATTTTGAAAAAGATCTGAGGGTTTAGTGGACCACAAGCGCAAATATGAGTCAGAAGTATGACATGGCAGCTAGAAAAACTAATGTGACCTTGGGCTATAGTAGGAGGAGTGCAGCGTCTAGGAATACATAAGAGGTAGCCCCTCTATCCTTCTCTCATCAAATCCTATCTGAAGTATTGTGTTCAGTTCTAGGAGCCATGGTTTAAGGATACTGATAGGGTTTAGAGGAGGGCTACAAACATGGTGAAGGGCCTTGAGTACATGCTATACGAAAATCAGGTGAAAAGAATTAGGCTTTTTAAGCCTGGAGAGAAGACTTGATGAAGGTGGGGTGGAGAATGACAGCTGTCTTCAAGTTTTTGAAGGGCTATAATGGGAAAGGACTAGACTTGCTGTGTTTTACTCCAGAGGACAGAACCAGAAGGAAATGGTGGAAGTTACAAAGAGGTAAATTCTGCCTTGATGTCAGAAGGAAAAAAAAAACACCCTAAAACAATTTCCCAACAATTAGATCTGTCCAGGAGTGGATTAAATTGATTAGAAAACTGATGGGTTCTTCTTCCTTGAAGGTCTTTAAGCAGAGGCTGGACAACCAATTAAATATACTTAATGTGGGGAGTCCCCTAAATGGGACCCAGATAGCTTCAACTGGCACAAGTTAGAATAGATGTCTACTCTCTGTCTCTGTCTCTCACCCCCATACTCCCACACCCTCATTTTCCTATTTTTCAATGTTTACAAGTTCTATTCAATAGATATTGAATCTGGGCATTTCTGTTGGTGCACTTGAATTCACAGAAGAAAGCCATTTATATATAATCTCAGAGGTCATTGATGAAAGATCTTATGAAAAGGCAACTATCCCCCATATTTGAAATATTGGTCAGAATTGAAACTTATAATATACAGGGTCCTTGATAACTTTTTACAGGACATGGATTTAGGAAACTTATAATATGGTAGAGTAAATGGATGAGAGTGTCAAGCTTTTAAAAAACGCATACCTTATTTCTTAGAATTGATATTAAGCTTCAGTTCTAAGGCAGAAGAGCAGTAAAGGCTAGGCAAATAGTGTTAAATAACTTGCCAGGGTCACACAGCTGGGAAGTATCTAAGGCCAAATTTGAGCCTAGGACCTCCCATCTCCAGGCTTAGCTCTTTATCCACTGAGCCACTAACTTGCCTCTGCCATGTCTCTTATTAATAATGATAGCTATTCCTGTTTCTTCACCTTTATACTGAAGTTCCAACAGATCTGGGAGATAAGAAGTACTGTTATTCCCAGAAAAGTCTTTCCATAGGAATTGGTAACTTTGCCAAACCTTGAAGGAAATTAGAGATACTCAGAGAAAAGGAAGGAGTACATTCCAGGTATGGAACAACCTGTTGGAAGACCTGGTGTTAAGAAATAGAATGTTGAGGTTGTGAAACAGCAAGGAGTATGGAATGCATTCTTCCGTTTGCACTGGCTATCTCCATTTCTGGAATGTACTTTCTCCTTCTCTCTGCCTCATGGAATTTCTAGATTCATTCAAAACTTAAATAATATGACCACATTCTACTTGAAACCGTTCACATTTACCTTCCCCCAGGGGAAAAAAAAATGCCTAGCATCATGTGTGTAAGTGTGTGTGTGTGTGCATGTGTCTGTTGTCTCCCTAGCTACCTATTAAACTCTGTAAGGGCAGAGATTGTTTAATTTTTGTTTTGTATTCCCAACAAATAATGGAAGCTTAATAAATGCTTGTTAATTGATTGTCTGCCTGATTGAATAAATGGAGAGTGCCTTAAAAGCAGTAAAATGAAATACTTGGAAAGGTAGGCTGGAACCAGCTTGTGGAAAACTTTAAATACCAGGTTAAGGAGTTTGTATTTCAGCCTAGAGGCAATATGGAGCCATTGAAAATGTTTAAGCAGTAGAGAAAAATTATTTTGGTAACTATGTGGAGAGTGAGGAGAGATGAAACTAGAAGGAAGAGCAATTAAGAGTCTGTTTAGGGGGCAGTTAGGTGGTTCAGTGGATTGAGAGTCATGCCTAGAGATGGGAGGTCCTAGGTTCAAATCTAGTCTCTTGTTTTCTAGCTGTGTGACCATGGGTAAGTCACTTGACCCCTTCCCCTTGCCTACCTTTACCAGTCTTCTGCCTTGGAACCAATATACAGTATTAATTCTAAGATGGAAAGCAAAGGTTAAAAAAAGAGAGAATACTTAAAGATTTCAGGCAGGAGATGATAAAAGCTTGAACAAAATATTCTAAGGAGGAAATTATATTCCAAGATAGAGGAGATCAGAAAAGAGAATTCAGCAAGCTCTGAGGTAGTATCAGTCTCTAGGTCCAGGTGGGTTCAATTCTAGAGGGCTGAAGAAATTTATAGGTGTGAAATAAAGTTATTATTGGTGGCCTTTGAGCAATTATGGAAAATGGGAGAGGTGCCAGTAGAGATTGGGCAGTCTTGCTTTTTAATAATTGGGGGAAATGATGGATTTCAATAGCTACAGAACAATAAACCAGATGGTCATTTCAGGAAAAATTCAAGTCTGGATTATTAAATAGATGGTTTGTGAACATTTAGAAAAGAATTAAATAATCACAAATGGCTAACATGGAGTTACTAAGAATAAGTCTTGCCAAACTATCCTCATATATATGCTGTATTCTCTTCTTTCTAGCCCCCATCATATTATAAACTCCTTGAGGCAGGGATGGGGTTGTTTGTCATTTTTTTAACTCCAGTGCCCAGCATGGTATTTTGTATGTGCTAGTTTTGGTAAACAATGCATGTTTATTAGATTTTTGTTTTGTTTTGTTTTGTTTTATAATAACAGCAAGTAGGTGTTTGGGAGGCCTGGAAATTAGATAACTGGTGTTCTAGTTCTAGCTCAGCTACAAACTTGTTCTATGCTCCTTGAGCCTTAGTACCCCCTCTGTAAAGTGAGATGGCCTAAATGGGACCCAGATAGCTTCAAGATCCCTTGTAACTTCTATAGGCTATGTTGGAAGACCCCCTTTAGCTCTTACAATCTATATCCTAAAGACTTTTACAACATTGGCATTTTATGCTCTATGACTGTATGACTCACCACCAAGGGCTTGCTTCATAACAAAATCCATGGTTGTTACTCCAATTAATGCACTTTAACCAGCAGCAGAATTTGCATCCAGGGCTTGTAGTGGGATTGCTGAGAGGAAAAATGCCACCTGGAAAGGAAAAATGATCCTGATGAGGTACAAACATCATTTTTTTGGATAGGAGGGACAGGTAGAATAGTAGAAGACAGAGTTCCACAGAAATACACTTGAATCAGAAATAATAATTACCTCCATCTCCATTTCCATAGTAATTTAAGATTTATCAAAATGTTTTCTTTAAAAAACAACAATAGCTCTGGGAGATAGAAACACAAGGATTACTATTTTCATTTCAGAAAGGAATAAATGGGTCCCTAAAGAAGTGAAACAACTTAGCAAAGGTTAAATCTGACTTTGGGTGTCAAATCTGAGATCCAAACCTGAGTCGGACAATGGGTGTCAGATCCCAGGTTTCTGGAAATAAAGTCTTATTCTTTTTAATACTGTATCAACAACTCAGGTATTCTTAGGTCCTCGATTTAGGATCCAAGGCTTCCAATTGGTGCTTAATGATTTAGAGTATGGAGCGTTCTCTGGGGTTTATGGCAACTGCTATATGGTAAAAAAGACCCTAGACTTGGAGTGAGAAGACCTAGCTTCTAATCCTTATGCTGACATTTACTACTTGTATAATGTTCATCAAATTGCTTCAGCTTAGTTTCCTCATCTGCAAAATGGGGAAAATAATGCATACTCTCCCTAACTTACAGGGTTGTGCTGAAGGGAAAACACTTTGTAGAGTTAAGTGCTAGAAAAATGTGTTACCGGAATCTTCCCAAATATGCATCTCTTCTGCTTGACATATGCCATTCCAGTACACATATGATCTCTTCCCTATCTGAAGAGCTGTCTCATGGAAGAAGGCTTCTATTTATTCTGCTTAGATCCAGAAGGAACAAAGAGGAGAAACTGGGAGAAGTTATAGGAGGCAGACCTAAATTATATATACGAATTTGTGAAGAATTTCTTAATGATAAGACCTGTCTCATGGTAGAATGGGATCTTAGAAAGTCAGTGGATTTCTTGTTCCTGGAGTTTTCTAAGAGTCTGGATTACCCTTGCCTAGCTGACTGTAGGATCCCTATAAGAGGTCAGCAATGTGGCCTTTGAGGTCATATCCTTCATGCTCTGAAAATTTGGAGTTAGGTTCCCAAATCTTGTTTCTTTTCTGGGTTTTCAGAAGTTTTGTCCACATTCATTCTAGACGGAAGGCAGGGAAAAGAGTGCTGCTCTAGGAGTTAGGAAATCTATACTCAAATCTTGACTCTGTAACGAGTTCATCTGGTGTGACCTTGGACAGTTCAATTTCCCTCTCTGGGCTTCAGTTTCCTCATCTATCAAATAAGGGAGTTAGACTAGATAATCTCTAAGTCTCTTCTGGACAGAACCAAGTAGGAGAAGAAAGAGGAAGATGCCAGGATTTGAGCAGAAGCTCAAGATCTGAAGGAGAGATGTCTTAAAAAACACTAATGGCCAAGGCCCTGAATTCTGACATTAGGGTCTTACTTGCCCGATAGCACTTGCTGGCCACACAGAATAATATTGCCTGATCAGAGACTGAGGCTCAGGGCTGGGCAAAAATGTGGATCCAGCCCTAGATTTACACCTATGTGCTAGAGTCATCTAAACATACCTATGTGGATATCTTCTCCCAGGACACCTAGTCCTGTACACATGCTCATGCTGACATCTCTCTCTCTCTCTCTCTCTCTCTCTCTCTCTCTCTCTCTCTCTCTCTCTCTCTCTCTCTCTCTCTCTCTCTCTCTCTCTCTCTCTCTATTTCTCTCTCTCTCTCTCCTTCCCTCCTCCTCTCTCTTTTGGTCTCTCTCCCCTCCCTCCCTCCTCCTCTCTTTTGGTTTTTCTCCCTTCCCTTCTTCCCCTCTCTCTCCCTCATTCCCTCCCCCCTCCCCTCTGCCTCTCTCTGTCTCTCCCTCTCCTCCTCCTTCTCCCTCCTCTCTCTCTCTCTCATATACATAAAAAGGCATAGGCAGATACAGGAAAATTTGGTCTAAGGCTTTGGTGGAAATAGAAGGAAGACATGAAGTTCTGCATTCATTTTTTGTTGGGATGCAGCAGCATTGAAGGAATGAGCCAGCCACAAACATTCATGGTGGCAGCAGCAGTAGGAAGGGAATGGAGACTGGGGTAGGGCACGAACATCTTTGATAGTCAAACTCACCATAAGGCTGAGCAAATGATAGCAAAGACCCAGCAGAATGACTGTGCAACAATATCTAAATGTGTGTTTTGTGGGTCTTTGTATGGGTGAATTTCACATTGTATGTATGTATTTGTATGACTATGTGTCTGATTGTATACATATATGCATAAATCTTTGTATGAGTCTGCATATTTTTGTATGTGTTTGAATCTGAGTATATGCATTTATGTTTCTGAGTTTTCATAGGGGAATACACACACACATACACACGTGTTCACATTTGTATTTGATGCCGCTAGGGGGCCCCTCTAGCTGGCTTCCAGAGCTTTTGCAAACCTGTCAGGGTCAAGGTCTGGACTTGATTCTCTCAATTTGGGCACAAGGCCTCTGCACTATATCCCTCACCCCATTATACCCTCACATAGAGTCCCCATCCTATTATTCTCCCAGGTTGAGCTTAGGAGCTAAGGGAGCTAGATGGTGATGGCAGCATTAGGGTTAGGAGGTGCCCATCCCTCTGTCACTAGCTTTGTGACCTTGGGCAAATCACTTGTCTTCTTGGGATTCAGCTTCCTCATCTGTAAAATAATTGGCCTAGGATGATCTTTCAGTTGTTTTTCAGCTCTAAATTCTATAAATGTAGGTTAAATCATAGGATTGGGAATTGGAAAGGATCTTAGAAATCCAACAATCCATTACATTATTTACAGTCCATTTTGTGAAATGAGTATTCTTACAGATGAGAAAACCAAAGGCTTGGAAAAGTTATATGACTTGCTCTGCTCTGGGGTGAGATTTCCTGCATGCCCAAACACCTTCACAAGTGCTTCTTTCAGCTCAATATCACTAAATATTTCCTGCTGGGTGGGGAAGGGGGGTTCCTTCAGATACCAAAAAAACAATAGCTCCAATTTTCATAGCACCTTAAAGTTGACAAAGAATTTTCCTCACAACCCTATGAGGTAAGTAGTGTAAGTATTATCTCCATTTTTAAGATATGGAGAATGAGGCTCAGAGAAAAGAAACTACTTGCCCAGGGTCACTTAGCTAGCAAATGTTGGAGTTGGGATTTGAATTTAGGTCTTCAGGACTCCAAGAAGACTTTTCATTACCTTAGCTCATCACCCAGAAGATCCTAGTGCATAGGCAGGAGCAGAGCCACCAAGAGGTGTCTCTGGCCCTGAATGGCCTCCCCTCCTACTCTAGGTCATCTCTGGACTCCAGAACTGAGGGTGAAGTTCTATGGGGAGGAGAGGAGAGGAGAAAGTGGCAGAATATACCTTCAGGACTGGGGGACATATTCTTACTGATCCTGGATTCTAGATCCCACCCAAGCTCAAATGGAAAGTCAACTGCATTTTCCTGCCTAGGATTTCCTCTCTTCTTGTCTAGGATATCGATATTGAAATCAGGTGTCCCAGTGAAATGGGAAAGAGGGAAGCATTTTGGGGGCTGAGAGGAATGAGGTATTTTTGGAGGGAAGTAGTGAGGGACTATCTTATGGTGAGGGAGAATGGTGGCGGTAAGGGTTGGAAAGCGAGGAGGTGTACTGTATTAGGAAACGATGGAAGAATTTTGGAGGGGGGTAGGGTAGAGGGAGAGAAGGTGTCCTCTGGGGGTGGGTGGGATGGATTGCAGGAAGTATCCTGAGCAGAGAGCCATTATGCAGTGTGTGTGTGTGTGTGTGTGTGTGTGTGTGTGTGTGTGTGTGTGTAAGGTGGGGAACGGGAAAACATGATAAATATATCTGGCAGAACAGTGGAAAAGAGACATCTCCTCGGAGACAGTCGCACCAAACCCAGCACTGAGGTTCTTTGGCCACTGCAGGAGATGCCCAGATCTCAGGGACTCCTGCTCAGGTCCAGCAGCAAAGTCGGTCGGAAACTTTGCAGTAGCTGGGGTAGGCCCTCCCCTCTTGGGGTTCAGACTCAGTTTCTCGACTGCTCCCATTCCTTTTTCCTCCTCCTCCTCTCCCCTGTTCCCCCGCTTCCCCCATTCCCCCGTTGCAGGTTCCCGCCGTCTTGCAGTCTTTGGTCTGAAGTGTGTGTATGTGTGTGTGAGTGTGTGTGAATGTGTGTGTGCGCGCGCCCGCGCCCTCACTCGCGCGCGCGTGTGTTGTGCGTGCATGTGTGTGTGTGACTTTTCCCTCCTCAAGAGGGGGTGATTCATAACGAAACCCGAGACCCTCCCCTTTCAGCTTCCCGAGACCCTCCCCTTTCAGCTTCCCGAGCTAGGGCAGAGGGCCAAGGATGCTATCCCGATCCTCGACACCTTAGGTCTATTGGTATTAGAGCTGGGGAGGGGGGGAGACAAGCTTTCCTTTCGAAGGCAGAGGCTGCTTAGAGAGGGACACCCCTTCTGGGCCCCTGACTCAGCCTCACAGTCCCGTAGCTTCTCGATTCCTGTCTTAGATTCTCCGCCAGATCTCCTAACCCCTCCCTCTGGATCTGTCCCGTCAGCACCCCCCCCAAGCTAAGACCCTTTTTTACCTCCGCTGTACAGTCCCACCAGCAGCGCTCACACTGACCTCGCTGCCCCGGACGCCCGCCAGTCACTGCAGGGATCCCGCCTGGCTCATGGACACCACCGCCGCCTTCAGCCTTCACTTCCCTCCTCCCGTTCCGGCTCCGGTCCCGGCCAAGTGCAACTCTGCTCCCGGAGCCCAGTCTGCCACCACCGCGGCTAAACACGCCCTCCTCCAATCCCTCCCATCACTCTGCCCCTGACGCGTTGCCTCTCCCCTTCCAGATGGGAAATTCAAACCAACCTCTCTCTCCCTCCCTCCTTCCCTCTTTCTCCCTTTTTCCTTCCTTCTTTCTCTTTCTTCCCTCCCTCCCTTCTTTCTTCTCTCCTTCCCTTCTCTTCTCTCCCCATTTCTCTTCCCCTCTCCCTCCTTTTCTCCCTCTTTTCTTTCTTCCTCCCTCTCTCCCTCTCCCTTCTTCCTTCTCTCTTCCTCTACCTTTCTTCTTCCCTCCCACCCTTCCCTTTCCCCCTCCCCCTCTCTTTCCTGTCCTCTTTTTCTCTCCTTCTTCCCTTTCTCTCTAATTCTTTAGCCTTCTTTCCCTCTCCTTTCTGTCACTTCACTTTCATTCTCTTCACCTTCCCTTCTCTAATGCCCTTTCTCTCTTATTTCTCTCACTCCCTTACCACTCCTCTTTTTCTTTTATGATTTCCTTCTTTCTGTATCTAATTTCCTCTCTATATTTTATCTCACCTTTCCTCCTTACTCCATTTCCTACACACAGAGTAAACGTTTTCCTTACTTCCATCCATACTCTCACACCTACTTTCTCCCATTATGACTATCATTATGGTGACTATTGGGTAAATGGATGAAAGTGCCTTTTGAGGCAGAGGGTTTTATAGCCTTGTGTGGGGAGAGGGAGAACAAGAAGACTAATTGTATACCTTTAGGGGATTTTTATTACATTCAGCATTTGCTTTCTGGGGATTTCAAAACACTAACCTCCTTCCTCTTCCCCACTGCCTATGTAAGGCCATAGAGACTTTTTATGTGCAACTGAAATAATTTTGGCCCTATTTCTTTAAGGAACTCATCTTCTGACCCCACTCCTTCATCTCCTCCAAACCAGAGATTCTTCCTACCTTACCATCCTCAAGGATGGAATCGGAGTAAGGGAGACAAATTTCCTTCTTCCCAAGGCTCCCATGAATTTAAAAAACACCTATTACTGATTTTCCCTCTTTCCCCTTCCTCCTTATCCCCTCCAGTGAATGATTGTATTTTGCCTACCATCTCTATTTCCAGCTTGCCCATATTAATAATTCCTGGCTGAAGGGAAACTGTTCCAGAGCTGCCACCCCGCACAGGGACCCGGGAAGAGTTGCAGTAGTTCATAAATAAGTCACAGCTATGGCAAAGCTGAAATGACTTAAGTTACATCTCTTCTTTGGTGCTGCTTCAGTCCTGGATTACTGAAGCAGAAGAAACAGAGTGATGTAAGCTTTGGATTCAGACTCAAAAGATCTGGGTTTTAGCTCCAGCAATGCCACAACCTCACTGTGTTGATTTTAAGGCCCTATCTGGACCTCAGATTCCTTCTCTCTACAATGAAGGTGTTGGATTAGCTGTTCTTTGAAGTTCTTCTCAGTTCTGATATCCTTATTCTAAGGTTTCATCAAGCACTGACATTTTATGCCCTAAAGTCCATCTCAGCTCTGCCATTCTATGTTCTAAGTTCTCTTACATGTATCTCTGACATTTTATATTCTAAGTTCTTGTACAGCTCTGAAATTCTGTATACTCAGGTGTCTTCCAGTTCTGACATTTTATGTCCTAAAGCCACTTCCACCTTTCATATTCTGTGTTCTAAAAGTCTCTCTTGTAAAGCTCTTTTCAGTTTTAAAGTTTAGTTATTCAGGAATGAGAAAGTAGAGCCTGGCATTTCATTGGACTCTGTTACTGATGGCTGCCCTAAGGGGTTAGTTCAAATGGGGAAGCAGTCCCATATTATGTGTATTATGAAACACACCTAATTCCTCCCTTTCCCCTATGATACAGAGATTTGGTCAGCATTACTCTGGTCTTGATGGGATCCCCTTTGACAGGGATATGACTCGAAAGGACAAACTGCGATAACTACCCAGCTTGGCTTTAAATAAAAGTGTGTTCAGATCTGTGTATCTATCACATTTTAGGAGGGGCATTGGAAAGCTGGAGCAAAGAGACCAAGATGGGGGAAAAGATTCAAAATGATGTCATTCAAGTATCAGTTACCACAGATATTTAACCTAGAGATAAGAAGGGAATAACTTGGAGTATCCCTGTTTTCTAATATTTAAAGGGCTGTCTTGGAGAAGAGAAATTCATCTTGTTCTGCTTAGCCTTAGAATATAGAACTAGGAACAAAAGGGAGGCAAATTTCAGTTCATCATAAAGAACTGTCTACTAGTCAGTGCTGTTCAATAATGGAATGACCTGCATTGGGGCTCAGTTAACTCCTTGTTACTGGAGATGTACAATCAGAGGCTGAATGATTAGCCATAAAAAAGGTATAGAGAGTATTTCTGCATTGATTAGAAGTTGGACCAACTGACAATTTGGTACAGTGGAAATGTTATGGGACAGAATTAGAAGCCCTGTGATTGAATCCTAGCCTTGATGCTCACTGTGTGACACTGGACACAAGTCATTCAATCTCTTTGGATCTCAGTTTATCCATCTGTAAAATGAGGGAGTTGGGCTAGCTAAAGCCTTATGCTTCTGGGATATCTGAGGTGTCTTCTTAATTTCTCACACTCTATGATGAAATTAATCTGATTGCTTGGTATCTTACTGGCGAGAGAGGACCTAGGAATTAAATCACAGGATTTAGAACTGGAAGGGGTCTTAGATATCATCTGATCCAGTCCTGTGATTTTACGGACCAAATACATCAAGATCAAGAGATGTAAAGTAATTTACCCAAAGCCATGGAGCAAGTGTGTCACAGAAACAAGATTTAACCCCAGGTCCTCTGACTTCATTTGATGCTATTTCCATTTCACATATTGCCTATGATAGTAGATCTGCCACACATATAATTAATGTCAAGGCTGAAGGGTGCCTGGAGATCCTTAGAAAGCATAGTGCTACCAACATCTTCCCTGAGATATACTCACTACAGACTTATGGAAATGTGACTTTTGCTCTACAGATATTTTTATAGTGACATTTACATTTTTGCCTGTCCTCCAGCTTCTCACCAGAGAAATGGGAATTCACACCCCAATCATCATCCTTGCATCATACCGGTTGTCTGAATTTGTCTAGAACTTTTGAATTCCTCATTTATCTAAATGGGAACAAGAACCAGTCTGACTCCTACCGCTGGCCCTGCAGAGCCATCTCTGACAGCTGCTTAGAGTCACCTGGTGAAATATAGATACTGCTTCCCTCATGCTATTCTAGAAGGCCTGGCTCTGCCTTTAATTCCTATTTACCAGCAGACTCAGCGCACCCTGGGAAGCCCATCTTTGAACAGATTTTAATGATATATGGCTTGAATGCTCAGGCAAAGCTAATCCCTGAAGCTAATGATAGTACTTTGCACGAAGCTCTGGGAACAATGTGGAGAGAATTAAGACTGTCAGATACAGCAAATATGTTGATAAGGGAGGATGGGCTCATTGGCCCAAGTGCCAATCCAGTTGGATCCCAGAATCCCTGAACCATGGAATGTCAGAGCTGGCAGGGCTTTGAAGTCCAACCCCCTCATTTTGCAGAGGAGTTAATTGAGTTTCTTAGAGGGGTAATGACTTGTCCAGCGTCATGCAGCTAGATGGGAGCTCAACTTGACTTTCAAACTTGAAGTGAGAAATGATCTCTGTCTTGCCAGAAAAGTGTTTCCCTCTCCCCCCAAGATTCCATGGCAATACATTGATCCTATGAGGCTCTCTTCCCTGTTACCATCAATCCATCCTTTTAACTTCACTTTTACTTCCTCTCTCAACAGTAACCTGGCACTGAAGACAAACTGGGGCAAACTGTTATTCTTTCAGACATATCCTGGCATTGCTTAGTCACTGCCTATGACTATTCTTCTCTGGGGTATCTTTTGGTATGGTGGTTTTTAGTGGAAATGGTAGAATCCTTAGAGTTGGAAGACCTGGAATTTCAGACTCAGGCTTTTCCATTAACCTGCTAGGTGAACTTGGGTGAATTGCTTTTCTTCTCTGGGGATCAGTTTACTTGTCTGCAAAATAGGAGCAGTAACACTGTTGTTCGATTGGTTTTTAGTCATGTCTGACTTGTTGTGACTCAATTGAGGGTTTTGTTGGCAAAGCTACTGGAATGATTTGTCATTACCTTCTCCAGATCATTTTGCAGATGAGGAAAATGAGGCAGAGTTAAGTGACTTTTCCAGTCTAGGGTCACAGAGCCAACAAAGATCAGAAGTCAGATTTGAACTCTGGAAAATAAGTTTTCCTGATGCTAGACCCAGCACTCTATCTCACTGTCTGCAACAATTCTTACACTCTAACTTATGAAGATTCAGTGAAATGATGGACCAATTGGGAGGGAAATTTGTAATATAAGAGGTGCTATATAGGTGCCATATAATAGCCTAGGCTTCTGACATCCTTCTTAATTTTTTTAGCTCTTTTAATGTTCTTAGGGTCTGACCATTACTTCTGACTTCCAACCAGCAATTGCCTCCAGGGGGTATTAGCATATCAGAAATTCTCATTGGGCCCACTTGTTACCCTGGTTTATGCTAGCTGTTTTCCTACATCTGCATTTGATTTCATTTGTCTTACCAGTCAATTATTGTGTACTGGATTCCATGTTATGCTGTGTTTGGGTTTTGGAGAATGGTGTGGTTTAAATAAGCATCTGTCTCCACCTTCAGGGAGTTCATCAAGTAGTGGCAGGATAGATAAGGAGGATACAGCATAGATAGCATATGATAATTATATTCAAGAAATACAAGATGAAGAGCTATATAAAGTCTGAGGAGGAAAGTTCTTTAATGACTAGGGTCATCAGGGAAGGACTCCAAAAAAAGTTGGTATTTGACAGTATTCTAAAGGAAGCATGAGTCTCATGAGAACAATGTCCTTTCATGGGCCTCAGTTTTCTCATCTGTAAAATGGGATTATTAATACATGAACTAGCCATCTTCACCCTTTCCTCACAAGGTTGTAAGAAAAGTGTTTTGCAGAAAATATTATTATTATTAAGTCAAAGAAGAGAGGGAGGGAAGACATTCTTGGGATAGAGAACTATATTATATATATAATAAGGCATGGAGGTGAAAAAATATAGGGGAGAGGGGAGAGAGTAGGGTCATTCCACTGATATGTAGTATCTGGTAGAAATATTAAACTTACATTAAGGCAGGGTGGTCTCAGGATCTAGAATGTCGTGCAAATGAGTTTGGACTTTATTTCCAAGGTCATAGGGAGTAATTGTGGGGCAAATGGGTATGAGATGGTATGGGTGAGTCTAAGTTTGGGCCTCAGGTTCACTCTCTCTTGCCTTCTGCCTCTTATTAAAACTGAACTCTTACTGTCTTCTTTCTACCTTCTCTTTTTGGACTTGGTTCAAAATCCAAATCCTTCAGTAAACTTTCGTGGATTAGTTCATAATTACTTGCCATTCTACCAACCAACCCTTCATTCACCACATTACAGGACTGGACTGGGAGTTCTCAAAATTTATCTATAGAACCTCAGCCTTTGCCTTCCTAGGGTTTTTTTAGGCACTTTTGTGCAATCTTTCTCTCAGTCTTTTGATATCCAAAAGCCCTGTGTTTTCTCTCTCCCCTCCTGTTATCAAAGCCTGCTGTTAAGAAAGGATGACATAACGGTCATTCATATATCATGAATCACAAAATCTCAGATCTGTAAGGGAACTGACAAACCATGCAATCCAACCTGTACATGATCAAGAGTACAATTGGTCATCCAGCTTCCATTTAAGGTTTCCCAACGATGGGAAATCACTTTTTTTTTTCCCTGAGGCAGAACATCCCACCTTAGAACAACTGTGATTGTCATGAAGATTTTTGAGCCCAAACTCAGCAACTTCCACATATTGCTCCTGCAATAGTTCTGCCCTCTGGGTCTGAAGAGAACAGGCCTAATCCCTCTTCGGCATGACAGCTACTGAATAATTGAAACTTAGAATCATAGAACCTTTGAATTATGGAATCTTAGGTTCAGCATATCATAGAATCTTAGACTTATAAACTCATACTCATAAACTTTTAGGATCAGCATGCTAAGTAAGTTTAAGAATTCTGCAACCAGAATGGCAGAATCTTAGGTTAATGGGTCACAGAATCTTAAGAATTACAAGAGTTAAAACAGACCTTCCTGGATGAATTTGTCCCCATGCTCCCTCTGTCAGGACTGTTTAAATTCTGAGTATGACTAAGCCTTATCTCTCTGTGTGGATTGAAAGGCTCTGTCCACTGTGAACTGGGCTACATGAATGAGAAAGCAAGAGAGAGCAGGAGTGGGGTAATAGTTTTCAGGGTGTCCCTGAATTCACTCTTTTCCCTCCAATCTGGCACCAGGCCAACCCTGCATATGTTACCGTGATATTTACATTTTGTCATTTTGTCATATAGGTAACCATCAGAGGCCAGTTATGGATGCTTGAGCTGGAGGGGGCCCCTCAGTTCCAATTCATAACTGACGACACCCCTCCTCTCCTGCTAGCAGATATTGGTCTTAGATAAAGCCAGTGAATGAAAGAAAGGGGCCTTATTGCAGTTCTCATCTCCGGAAGCAGTCTGCATCTGAGGAACAGGAACAAAGGAGGCTAATCTGCCCCAGTGCTTCTGGCCAAGGAAATGAAATAGGCCCAGAAGTAATTTTATGCTTTGGAGATCTCCCACCCTCCCCCCAGCTCTCTCCCTTTCTCCCCTCCCCCAAGAATCTTGCTGCTTGCATTCTGACTACCCATGCAGCACTTTCCTCACCACATTAGCTTTCTTCCTGAATAAGAAACCTGCCGGTGGGGTGGAAAGAATGCTATATTCAGGGCACCTAGGTTTGAATCCTAGCTTTAACAAATCATTCATTAGGTAAATCTCTTCCTTTTTTCTCCTTACTTCCCACATCTATAAAATAAGGATAATAATACTGTCCTAACTCACAGAACAGGTGTGAGGAAAGCACTGGGTAAACCTGGATTCTACTATATGGAAGTGATTTATTATTACTATTATTATTATCATAGGGAGCTGAGGATTCATTGCTTGGGGGCCTTTGGTTTTACAAGAGAAGGCACCTGTCAAATAGCTGAGTGACAGTAATACACTTGGGCAATGTTCAGATGCTAACAGGGAGAGCTCTGACAAATCTGAGTGATAGAAAACATTACCCAGAGCCATCGTAACTAGATTGATTTTATCTGAAGGACAATGCAAAATTGCCATGATATATGTATGCCAGTCTGATTTAGCAGGGGCTCAGAGTCAAGAGACCTTGGGCAAACCTATTCTTTTCTCTGGACCTCATTTTTCTCATCTGTAAAATGAGGGGGTGGGACTACAAGATCTCAAAGTTCCTTCCTGATTTTGGCATTCTGTTTTATGTGTGAAAATTTTACATATTAAGATCTCTTCCAGCTCTAATATTTTAAAATCCTACCTGGCCAGCAAGTGTCTGAAAAATGTGATTCATTTATAAATTATTTTCAAAATAAATTTTTTAATGTGTTTTTATATCACCTATATTTTCCATCTTATTTCTCCTCTAATGCCTTCTCAGGGAGGCATCTCTTATAATAAAGAGGAAGAAAGAAAAAAAGCTTCCACGAAACTAGCCAATATCATCAAAAGAGTCTGATGTTACATATAGTATTCTACACTCATGGTCCCCTATCTCTACAAAGAAGTATGGAAAGGAATTTTCTAATATCTGTTCTTTGATGCCATGGTTGTTATAATATCAGGGCATTTTCTTATGTCATCTGCTGGCCTTACTTTGTATCAATTCATGTCTTTACATACTTGTGTGTATTCTTTGTGTAAGTTTCTTACATCACTACTTTGTTACATTACCACAATTTGCTTATTCATTCCTCAATGAGTATCACTTTGTTTCCAGTTTTTTGTTACCATGAAAAGGGTTTGCCATAAATATTTTGGTACTGCTGGCATCTAACTTTTTTTCTTTTTTTTAATTATGAGAAGGGTTATGATAGAATTAGTCTGGTGGAAAGAGCCCTTCATTTAGGGTGGCTGAAGATCTGGTTCTTAGCACCAGTTCCATGATATAGGTGACTGTGGATAAGTCATTATCCCTCATTGGACATCAGTTTCTTTATCTGTAAAAATGAAGGAGTTGAACTAAATGATATCAATTTAGGGTTTCTTCTACTGTTAGCATTCTATGATCTATGTTCTAAAATCTCAACTGATTTTATGTACTAACATTCTATGTTCTAAAGATCCTTTCAACTTTAGCAATCTATGTTCTAATATTCTGTAATCTAAGGACTCCTCCACTTCTGATTTCAACTCTGGCATTCTAGCTTGTATGTGCTAAAGAAACCTTCTAACGTAACAGAACAAGCAACTTTAAAACTATAAAAAAACTCAGAGGTTGACTAATTCAACTTGTATCTGAACAAGAATTTCTACTACAACATACTGTTGGACAGTGGTTATCTAACTTCTTAAAGATTTCCTTCCTGAAGCAGACCATGCCCCTTTTGGATAGATCTAGATTTCTTTTTTGTCCCATCAAACCTACATTTGTCTTTCTGTGATTGTCAATGCTACCAAGAGTTCTATCCCTCTGGGACCAAGCAGGAGAAATATAATTCTTCTTCTGCATGATAACTCTACAAATACTTTGTTATGTTTCCCTTATATATCGGCCCTTCTCTCCCCTCCTCCCCAGTTCAACATGCCTGTTTCCTTCGATTGGTTTTATATATGCCACTATTTCAAGACCCTTCATGATCCTGATTGCTTTTCTGTGATTGCTCTCCAGCTTATCAATACCTTTCAGAAAATGTACCCATAACTGAAGACAATTCTTTAGGCATGCTCTAGCTCAGCAAAATTCAACTGGACGTCCATTTCCATAGACCTGAGTACCATGATTCTTTTAAGTCTCCCTGGGATTGTATCACTATCCTTTTGGTTACCATATCATAGCCATTTGGTTACCATATCATCTCATATTGAGATTTCAGTCTACTAAAATTCCCAGATATTTTTCAGGTGAATAGCTGAGTTATTATATATTTTCCCCATCTTATATGTGACAAATTGATTTTTTTGAAACCAAGTATAAGACTTTACATTTATTGCTTATTGAATTCATCTTATTAGATTCAGCTCTTTGTTGAAAGAATGGCATACTAATACACTCTTGGTGGAGCTGTGAACCATGCTAAGGTGACTAAAATATCTATTCCCTTTCTTTCCTTCGTTTGTTCGTTCATTCGTTCGTTCGTTTGTTCCTTCCTTTCTTTCTAAATATCTACTACTGGATTTGAACACAAGTCTTCTTGATTCCAGGCTCATCACTCTATCTACCCACCATACCATCTAGCTACAATCAGATAGGTGTTTTTTATCATCTCCCTACTTATTTTGGATCCCAACTCCTTTTAAGCCATTTCCCCTCCTTTCCAATTGAATCATTCTTCTTGAAAGAAAAGAAGCAAAGCAAGAATTGAGAAGCTCTACCTTCACTCTATTGTCCATTATTTTCATCATTCGTCCCAAATAACCATTTAATCCTTTCTTTGACCCTTCTCTTTCCCCCCAATATAATTTCCTGATTTTTGGTCTTTTTGTTGTTTGTAGCTTTTCTTGTTGAGTTCAACTTATTCTAGTTTTAGCACTATTCTTATAGAACTATGTATTTGTATCTGGCTCTTATTACTTGTCCTGACTTTCATCTTCTGTTCATGTTTTTTATAAATCTGACTTGGTTGATGAGTTCACTGGACTACCACATTATTCTCTTTAGATAACCTCTTCTTTTTTCCTTATCACAATTGTTTTCCTTTGGGCCTTTAGAATTTCATCCTTGAAAGTTTCTTATCTCTTGTGGAATGAGTTCTCCTGTAGAGTTTTAGGCCAAAGGATATTATTTATGCTTTTTTTCTGAACCTTTTGAAATCTGTTCCCTGGAAGTGCTAGAATGCTAAACCAGACTATTCTCTGATTTCTTCTTTTTCTCCAACATAGATTGTAAGATTGAGTGTTCACAGAGCTCCCATCATTTCTAAGTCAGTAAACAGTTTCTTGTTAGTGAGAATTTGATCCAGAATAACAATTCCCCTCATTGTCTTTGTACTTTTTGAAGAGTGAAATTATTTATCATTAAATTAGTCAGGAAGTCAACAAGCATTTATTAAACACTTTCTATATGCCAGACCCTATGCTAAACACTAGGGATGCAAAATAAGGTCAAAACACATGTGAGGGGCTCACATTCTAATGGGGAAATAATATATAAATAACGAGTCTAGGCTGTAAGGCCCTGGAGCAAGGTGGTGGCTGTATGAGAAAGGAACATATTTAAAAGAGATTGTGAAGGTAGAAATAAAAAGACTTGACAGCAAATTGGATTAATGCAATCCAATAAACTAATTTTCTGCTTTCCTTTTGGCAGAGAAGAGCTATAGTAGATGACCCAGTAACTGAAATTCCCTATCAATTCTTCATCAAGTCTCTGTATCAAGCTTTTGATTTATGTTCTAAACTCTTCATATATTTCCTTTTTTGTGTGTGTGCGAATGATCTCTTATATCCTGATGATAATATCATTTCTGTTTCTGACTGTTGATCTTCACACAAATGCTATCCACCATGTTTCCCACTTCTATTTTCTAATTTTCTCACATAAGTATTTTTAAAAATTATTATAATCTTTGTTGCCTCAGTACTTGAAGAGGACCAAAATGACAAGACTATGTTGGAGGTTATTGTACAATGTGACTAATTTGCTAATCAGACCAATCTCAGAAGGCCCTCAGGTTGGGCACAAATGGCCCATGAGAACATTTGGTACAGGGATGTCTCTAAAAGTGCAGGTCTCACAATTCTTTTGAGCTATGGAATTTCTGCTTTGCTCATAGAACACAGCACCTTCTTAGTGCTCTACTCCAAATCTCATCTATTACAGAACTCATTCTTTTTGAATAAAGTATACTCTGCCACTGCTATATTCCAGACTTGGTTCCCATCCTATCAAGTCTTAGTGATCTCATCAAGGTCAACTTTTCTCTTTGTATTAGGATTTCCTGTACACCTTGTTTGTAATGCCTACTTTGTATGTTTGTAAATAGACATCTGAGGTCATGTTCTGTTTCCTTTTTTTGTATTTTGCCTCCTGCGAATTTTTGGCCTTTCCTATTGTTTTTCCTACACTTTAGCTAGTATCTATGATCTCTAGTTTGGTATACTACAGAGGCAGTTCCCTCTCTCCCTCCTTCCTTTTCACTTTAAAGTTCTTTCTGTTAGATTTTTCAAGACTCTAGGCACATACACTATTTTTTTTTTAACCAATCCTTGTTAGATGCTTTTATTCTCTGGCTAAGAGTCATTCCTATATTTTAAACCATCATCACCAATCTACATCCTGTACTCAAGACATCATCTTCTTAACCAGCTGTTCATTTCCCAAATGTGCCTTTCTCTTCTTAAACCCTTATCTTCGATTGAAACAGTGATGAAAACACCACCTGTGGTTCCTAAGATTTTCCATTTCTTGCTCAACTCTGACTTCGAAATACTTAAAAATTTGGCCTAGATTCTATTTTATGATTCATATTATATATATATTCTATACATATATACAGACAGACACATAGAGATGTATGTATTTCTGTATATAGATATATACAAATCTTATGATAGTACGCCTCAATTCAGTAAATCCTAGTGGCTACCAATTACCTTTAGGAATAAATATGAATGCTTCTGTTTGCTATTGAAAACATTTCACAGCTTGGCTTCAAGAAACATTATTATTCCACATTGTTTTCTTCCTCATACACTATGATCTGGACACACTGGCTTTCTTGCTATTTTTCATATATAGCACCTTATCTCCCTAATCTGGGCCATTTGTCTTAGTTGTCCCCATGCCTGGAATGAATTCCCTCCTCATCTACATCTCTTATCCTTCAAAGTTCAGCTCATTTGCCACCTACATGAGGCCTTTCCTGATCCCCTGGCTGCTAGGGCCTTCTCTTCCTAATTGCCTTTAATCTTACTGGCTGGGTGACCCTGGCCAAGTTACTTAACCTTGTTGGCCTCAGTTCCTCATCTGTAAAATGAACTGGAGAAGGAAATGGCCATTCCAGTATCTTTGCCAGGAAAATCTCCAAATGGGGTCACAAAGAGTTGGACATGACTGAAATGACTCAACAATAACATTTTCTAAGGTCCCTCTCAGCTTTGACATTCTCTGTTTTAAGCTTCCTTCTATCTCTGGCATATTATGTTCTAAGATCCCTTCCAGATCTGACATTTTATGGTTCTTTGATCTGATCCCTTTTGGATTTTGGTTCACATGCAAATAAGTGCTTGTAGAATTGAAACGAATCAAATTAACAACAAAGATATTCCCAAGTTTACAGTTATTTCTTACTTAGGATGGTGAATTTTGGCTCAGTTGTACTCTTGGAACTGAGTTGGTTGAGAGACTGATTAGAGGAAATGAGAGAAAGGAGAAAAGGAAGAAATAGCCAAGGAATGGGAAGAGAACAGGCATTAGAAGAACACAGAGGGGTGGCTAGTTGACACAGAGGATGGATTGCCAGGCCTGGAACAGGCAGGATCTGGGTTCTAATGTGGCCTCAGACACTTTCTAGCTGTGTGACTCTGGGCAAGTCACTTAACTCCGGTCTAGTCTTTGCCTTTATCTCTAACAGTTGTTACTAAGACAGAAAGCAAGGGTTTAAAGAAAAGAAAGAAAAGAAGAAGGATGCACAGCTCCAGCCCTCTAAGGATGGGGAGGGTCCCCCCATGGGGCTAAATCTTCCTCTGTCTCTGTGTCCCTGACCTCAGACACTTATTCTCTAAGGAAAAAGGGAGGGTGGGAGAAGGACGATTCCCATAGATTTCTGTCGCTGCACATTGGTGAGGGTAAGGCCTAGAAAAGGGAAAGCATTTGTATTTTCTGTCAGGAGTCAGGACTTGAGAGCAGGATTGACAATGAACTCAGGAGCTCAGACTTGTAGCCCACCATTTCTGGGCTTTTCCCTAGCATTTCCATAACTTTAACTTTCTAGTTTACTTTTCTGGACAGTCTTGAAACTGTTATTTCCTCCCACTGTTTCTTTTTGCCTTCAAATGCCAAGTCATAGTTTCAGAGAATTAGAGCTGGAAGTGCCCTTGGAACACAGAACATCAAATGTCAGAGCTAAAAGGGGCCCTAGACGGTGGAAATTGATCCCTAGAGCCAGAGGGGACCGTAGAGGCCATCTAGTCCAAGGATTCTTAAACATTTTTGAGTATCCTGGAGTCCTTTGACAATTTGGGGAAGCCAATGCACCTTTTCTCAGAATCACCTTTCTAAATAGAATTATGAGGAAACCAAATCTGTTGAAACAGTTATCAAAAAAAATTTTTTTTAACCAAGTTCAAGGACACCCTAGATTAAGAACCTCTTGTCTAGTCTAATCCCCTTGCTACAAAGAGGAGGAAATTGAGCCTCAGAGAAAGTGAAATGACATGTCTAATGTTACCTAGCAAATAATTTCCAGAATCTGGGACTAGACTCCATCCACACCTCCTGTCTCATAGCCTGTTAACTCAAGTAACCTGGGTTGGGGGAAAGAGTCTGCTTTACTTTCCACTTCACACTTTAATACTATGGGCTTTAATCTTAATGTAAGGGACATCTGGATGGTGTTTTTTCAGCTACTTCTTATTTAATGAGTTCTGGGCCCTATCTCAGGGCAATGGGCTATCACTAGATAAAATACTGTAGTTATTTTCTTTCTTTCAGCCCACTCAAAAAAAGGTCTCTTCCATTCATGATTCCCAGGGGCTCTGAAGGGGAATGGGGAATGAAAGAACTTAGTGGAGGAATTAATGGCAAAGTAGGGCAGTGCATGGTGGAAAGAGCATGAGAGGTTGAGACCTGGGTTCAAATCCCAGATCTATTTTTTACTAGCTATAAAGCTCTTCTGCTCCTTGAACAAGTTGCCAGGCAAGCTTAGGAAAGTACAAGAATGTGGGCTATTATTAAATCCATCACTTTTCTTGTTCTTTCTTTTCTTTCTCTCTAGGTTCTAGGAAGAGTGGTCCTGACCTCTTCTCCTGCAATGGGAACTGCCTCAGGGAAGCTGGGAGGTGGCCCTGGCCTGGATTTTCTGCCAAAGGGTGGGAGGAATTTGCCACCCACAAATCTAAAAATGCCTGCTCCCTGCCACTCACCCGCCAGCTGTTTCTCTCTTGGGGAGGGGTGGGTGGTGTTGGGGAAACTTCGTTCTGCAGACGCGCCAGGAAGTTTTCTGAGGTGATTCAAGAGGGGCTCAGAGGTGGGGGAAGTGGGGAAAGAACTCAAAGGCAGGTCAGGTAAGGCACAGGTTGAAGAGAGATAAGGTCTCAAAGAGGCAGAATAGGGCTTTGTGAGGAGGATACCGGACTGGGTGTGAGGACCCTGAGACTTGAATCTTGCCACTGTCGACTATTATCTCTATATGACTTTGAGCAAATTGCATCATCTCTCTCAGCCTCGATTTACTCATCTGTAAAATGGGAATAGTTAAAACTACACTACTTATATTCTAGGGCTGTTGTGAGATAAGGACTTTATAGGCCCTTGGGCTGTATCAAAATGGGAACCACTGTTATTGTTTTAATGATTTAAAAAAATCCATGTGTTTTCTTTTTACATTGTTTAGGTTTAAAGAGATCCTTTGAAAGTCAAGTATAAGCCAATAGCTCATTGTAATTGGCCCAGATGCTGAGGCTATAGAGTCCTCGGGCAGGAAACTGTTAGCCAGCATGCCTAATGGACTCTGCAGAGGACAGTGACTGGATTTCATCATTATTTGGGTCCTAATGTGATGTCACAGGAAGAGTGCCAATTTCAGATTTGAATTTGTATCCCAGTTATGGTGCTTATTACCTGTGTCAACTTTAGATAAGACTTAAGCTCTCTTTATCTTTTTAGGGCATCAGTTTGCTTATCTATAAATGAGAAGGTTGGGCTAGATGACTTCTGAGGTCCCTTCTAGCTCTAAAATTGTGATCCCCTGAAGAACTTGGAGTTACTGGCTTATATAGTGTTCAGGGAAGAATGGGGTCAGAGTTTGGGAGTTAAAACTATAATCCTAATAATACAAATCATTCAGACTTCAATACTTCAAGGACCCAGAATTTCATCAGTGTGAGCATCCTAAACACCAATGTAGATTTCAACCTACTCTCTATACCTAATAGTTTTTTTAAAAAAACTGAATTTAGAACTGGAAAGCCCTTTAGAGATTACCTAGTCTAACTTCCTCATTTTATAAATGAGGAAAGGATGGTTCAGAGTGGTTAAGCAAATTGTCTTAGTTTACCTGAGATGCTTTATGAGAAAAAACAAACAAACATTCAGCTCCCATTGTCTCAATTTCTGATGCCAAATCTCTCTTGATGCAATTAGGGTGGTCTTTGGACAATGGGCACCCATAAGACCATCATTGAACCAGAACTAGAAGCCTTTGCATTTTGTTTTATGAGACCTTCTAGGAATTATGTTCTACTGGCATAACCTTCCAGAATCTACTATTAGTCATGATGATACTTGTATATGTTATTATGGTGCTTGGAGAACTACAAAAAAGCTTGTCTCATAACAACACCTATGAAGAATGAATGGTGAAATCCAGAATGACACCAAGGTCTCTTGCCTTTCCATCCAGTTTCATTTTCATTCTTCCACTATCTATTTTGTAGGCTCACAATCAGAGCTGGAAGGACTTTTGAAGTCATTTAGTTAAAATCTTTCATTTTATGGATGTGACTTACCTAATGTCACAAAGGTGATAGTAATTAAGTTAGCAAACACTTCTGGGATATTTACGAGATACAGAAATGAGATATTTATAAATGCTTATCATCTGGCACATAGTAAGTGCTATATAAATGCTCATCCCTTTCCCTTTCCTTATTAAACACTTATTATATGCTGGTCATTGTGCGAGCAGTCTGTAAGCTGCAGAGTTGAGATTCAAACCCAGGTCCTGTGAATCCAAATCCAGGGTTTTTTCCACTGTCCCAGCATTCCTCTCCATCTCATCTAACCTCTTCCCATCTGATCCTCTGAGGATTCAGTTCTTCTGAACCCTAGTCCTCAAATGCAACCTCCCTCTCTTGGCTTTGCCCTATCACAACTCTTTTTGGATTCTCTTGCTTCTTGCTCCATCTCCATATTGCTCACTGGATCTCAACTGCAGTGATTAGGGAAGTGATCTCAGGTCTAGTGTTCTGTCGCAGAACAGGACAGTATCTCAGATCCTGACACCTTGGAAGTAGTTTGGATGATTTTCCCCTGAACCTTCCACTTGCCCACACTTTTCCACCCACTCACACACCCAAGCAAGATCTTCCTGCAATTTTTTCCTCTCATCTTGGCATTTAACTTTCTGGGAAAGCTTTCGAGGCAGCTGCAGACTGAGAGATGTCACTGTATGCACCCTCCTTCAGATCATTTATACTTACTTCAATCCTCCAAGGACCTGTGATCCTGTTTGCATGGGTGCTTTCTCCCCCAACACACCTCCCACCCTCTCCATGCCTTGATGGATAGTCTTTACATTTTTGTTATAACCAACAAAATTCATGCCCTGGTGGCCAACCCTCTGGTGAGGTGGATCCTGGGCACTTAGTGAAGCTAGTCCTCAGATGACAGGCATGTAGTCTTTTTCTGGGTCCATACCTGAAACCTTTCCTGTTAGAAGGCACTTGCCAAAGTCCCCTTCTTTGCTAGCACAGTTTTTGTAACCAAGAATTATCTTCATATCCCAGCAAGGTATTGAAATAGGACTTTAGGGGTGGCAGAGCATGTATTAAAGTGTTAATTTGATGATGCTATAGGAGGACCCTGCTGTTAATATACTTTTCAAGCCAGAAAAGTTCCTATTTAAGCCTACTCATAGTTTCTTGTCTCTTAACCAATTCTCTTTCCATGATAAAAATTTCCCTAATCTCATAGCAACACTAATTTCTAAAAATAGTTTTTGGTAGAGGGGCCTTGCCAAAGGCTTATTAAAAGCTCTAAACAGGTAGTTTGCACAGATTGCCTTTCATGCATATACTTATTTGCCCTCCCCAAGAACTTGCCAAATAATAGAATCATAAATTTGGAGCCAGAAGGGACTTCAGAGGCCATCTAGTCCAACGTTCTCATTTTATAGATGAGGGAATGGAGAACTAGAATGCCTAAGTGACTTTCTCCAAGTCTCATATACAGTAAGTGTTAGGGGTAGGATTAGAATCTAGGTCTTCTAATTCCAGAGACAGTGCTCTTTCCACTGAATGTCTAGAGCATATTTCCTGCCCTCATGAAGCTTCCAGAATCATAGAAACTTAGCACCTCAGAGGTTATTTAGCTCAATTCATACTTGGACAGAAATCCCATCTATCCCATTGGTCATCCAATTTCCGCTTGAATACTGGAAGTGAGAGAAGTTCATTATGAACTTCCATTGGGTTACCATTATAACATAGGGTAATTGTATTTGTTAGAAAGTTTTTCATTCTATCAAGTTGAAATCTTCCTTCAAATAATTCCCTCCCCCCCCCCCCCCCCCCCACTGTTCCAAGCTCTGCCCTCTCAACCTGAACAGAGCAGGACTAATGCCTTCCCTGTTCCCACCTCTAACTCTCCAAATACTTGAATAGGTAGTTACATCCCAATAAGTTTTTTCTTCTCTAGGAGAATCATCCCTATTCCCTTCAACTAATCCTCAGAGTTTCATGAGCTCTGGTTCCCTCACCCTTCTCATGGTCCTTCCCTGGATATGATTCAGCCTTTTTTTTTTTTAAACCCTTACCTTCCATCTTGGAGTCAATACTGTGTATTGGCTCCAAGGCAGAAGAGTGGTCAGGGCTAGGCAATGGGGGTCAAGTGACTTGCCCAGGGTCACACAGCTGGGAAGTGTCTGAGGCCAGATTTGAACCTAGGACCTCCCATCTCTGGGCCTAACTCTCAATCCACTGAGCCATCCACCTGCCCCTGCCAGCCTTTCTTAAAAAATGTGTCATCCACACCTGAACATAATACTCCAGATAGGGTCTGACCAGGGTAGATGATAGCAGGATCAAGCCCTTCCTTGTTCTGGGCAGTTGGAACTCCAGTAGGTTTGGGCCTACAGTGCACAATTCTGCCCCTGAGTTTCTTCAGAACTTTGAGGTGGATCCCCTCTAGTGCTAAGTTATCTGTATTCAGCCCCACCATTCTCTCTGTCTTTGAGCTGATTTATTCAACCTCTCTGCTTCAAAAGGCATTTTTGGGGTGGAATTCTTCCTCAGGCAAAAGATTACTTAGGTTTCTTTGATCTTTCTTTTCCTGTTCCCAACTACAGCTGCTAGTGCCTGGAACATCAAATAGTTCCCCTGGCTCTTGGACTGAGGCCTTTCTTTGGTGTATTTAAAGATCCCCTTAGTGTTGACTTTGAGTCCTTTGCAAGGTCCTCCTTGAAGCCCTTTTGGTCACCACATGTTGAGGACACACTTGAGCAGTCTCAATTTTTGAACTTTCCAGTGTATTGAATGATATCTTTTTTTTGGATTCAATTTAACAGTGGAGAAAGTGAGAATTTGGAGTCAGAGGACCTGGGTCCAAATTCCAGCTTTGTTATTTACTACTTGTGTGACCTTGGACGAGCTGCTTTCTGTAAAATGTGGAGCTGGACTAGAGCCCTAATGCTTATTCCATCTTTAAATCTTTTGCTACTTTATATTTAATTCAGTTCAATGGACTAAATGCCTATTAAACATTTACTATGTGCAAAATGAAAGGCAGTGTGATGTAGTAGGTAGAATCAAGAAGATTTAGGTTCAAGTCCTGTCTGTCACATGCTAGCTGTATATAAATATGAATAAGTTACTTAATTCTTCAGTGCCCCCATTGCTATAAATTAATGATGAGTCCGCAATCTGCATCAATGATGGCAATTTTTTTTCACAACGAAGAGTTCTCCATAGCATTGAATCTGCAGATCTGGATGAAAATAAATGTGCAGAGCTCTGGGCTGGGCACAGAATATAAAACCCAATACAAAATATTGAATTCAAAAAGGGAATGTATAACCCTGGCCTTCAGAGAGATTACAGACTAATAGAAGGAGCAGTGGGAAGCTAGGTGGCACAGTGGATAGAGTGCCAGGCCTGGAGTTAGGAAGACCCAAGTTTAAATATGGCCTCAGACATTTAATAGTGTGTGACTTTGGACAAGCCACTTAACCAACCCCATTTGCCTTGATTTCCTCATCTCTAAAATGAGATGAAGATGGGAAGAGTAAATCACTCCAGGATCTTTGCCAAAAAAAACTCCAAGAGTCAGACACAACTGAAACAACTAAACAGAAGGAATAGAACATGTCTATAGAGAAAAATGATGCACAGTAGGTTGTACTAGGTGCAAAGGAAGCCAGGTGAAGTTTTAAGGGAGGAGGTGGGGAGGACCAGGGAAGGCTTCATGGAGGAGATGATAAGGAGCTGAGACTTGAAGGAAGAGAACCATTTCAACAGGCAAAAATGAAGATGGACTATGTTCTAGGGATGGAAGGTACTTCCAGAAAGCATGGAGATGGGAGAAGGAAGGAAGAGAAATAGAGAATAGTCTTTTTTGGCTGGAAGGTGGGACCATGAGAAGGAAATTAATAAGAAATAAGGCTGGAAAGCTAGGATGGAGACAGATTATAGTGTAAGGATAAGGGATAAGGGACAGGAAAAAATTGGTCACTCCTGAACTGTCTTCTCTCTGAGCTGGAGAACAGTGGCTCCATCAACTCCTGGGAGAGAGAAGGCAGTTCAGGAGTGATGGTTTTTCTCAGTAAACTCCCCAAACCCCCTTCTGGAGAGCTCCCCCTTTGAGAATCCTTTTCCCAGGGTTTGTGGCTAACTTCTCTCACTCTTAGAGACAACCTTTGCATTTTTTCCTATCCCTTATCCCTTATCCAAACATTGGATAGCTTCAGATGCCATTCAGATGCTATTTTATCTTATGAACAACAGGAGAGCCACTGAAGGTTTTGGAGCAGGGCAGGGACATGGTGAGACCCATGAATTAATGACAAATTTGCCACAACAGATTTATTTTCAACTGATGGCTGTGATTCTTGCCACAATTATTCTGGGATTATAAACAAGAGTCTTTAAATAGTTCCCCCCACTTTTTTGTACACTATTGACTTTTTAAACTTAATTTTTCAATGATTCTCTAACAAAAATCCCAAGTTTGTTTCAGGAGAACTTTTAGCTACAGAGATATTGCCAGACCTGGAAGAGACCTTGAAGATAATGAGCAGATTTGAATAGCTATGTGCTGTGGTGGGTCTGGAGTTAAGAAGATCCGAGTTCAAATTCAGTCCCAGTTACTTTCAAACTATGTGTAACCCTTCTGTTTGTCTCAGCATTCTCAACCATAAAATGAGCATAATAATTGTAGTAATGAATCAAATGAGATAATATTTGTAAGGCACTTAGCACAGTGCCTGGCACATAGCAAGTGCTACATAAATGTCATTATTATTATTATCTCATCCAGTTTCCTCATTTTACAGGGTAGAAAGGTGACCTGGAGGATAGAGTCCCAGTTCTGGTGTCAGAAGACTCATCTTCACGTGCTCAAATTTGGCTTCAGTTATTTACAAGTTGTGTGATGCTGGACAAGTCACTTGACTTCTGTTTACCTCAATTTCCTCATCTGTAAAATGATTGGAGAAGGAAATGGCAAACCACTCTAATATCTTTGCTAAGAAAACCCCAAATAGAATAGCAAAGAGCTGGATATGACTGAAATGACTGAGCAACAGCAATAACAACTGGCACAACTTGGTATAGTCACAAAGCTACTAAGAAAACAAACTGGAGCCTGTTTTTAAGAGGGCATTTCATTCTGGATGGACAGATCTCTTTGCCCTACTTCCCTCCATTTCCAAGTGCTTTATCTCATCCCAAGGAACTAGGAACTGGACGGACTTAGTTGGCTGAAGCAGGCTGGCTCTCAGATGTCTTGAACATTCAAAGTATCAGTACAGTCTGGGTCTAAAATTAATGGAGGCTCCAAAGAGAAGGCAATAGATTGCTGAGATTCTTAGTCATTAGGAGGATATTTGCATATGTGTGGAGAGATGACCTTAAAGAATAGGGGAAGAGGCAGTTAGGTGACCAGGCCTGGAGATAGGAGGTTCTGTGTTCAAATGTGGCCTCAGACACTTCCTAGCTGTATGACCCTGGGCAAGTCATCTCACCCCCATTGCCCTTAGCACTCTTCTGTCTCAGAACCAACCCGTGATTCCAAAATGGGAGGTAAGGGTTAAAAAAAAAGGTTGGGAAATGTGCATGGGGGATGTATAGTGAAGCAATGTGTGAATGTGCGTGTGTGTGTCTGTGTATGTATACATGGAAAGTAAGAGCATGGGGATCAAATATATTTGTGCCTGGCACATCATAGGCACTTAATAAATGTTGATTGATGGTTTGAAGAAAGAGGCTGAGTTGTTAGATCCTCTTCTGGCCTGGGATGGTTCTGTTTGGAAGGCACCTTGGACTGAATATAGAACTAAGGTGGATGGAGAAGTGACTTTCGAGATGCTTGGGCCAGGTCATAGAAAGATTCCTCTCCAAGGGCATCTCATTGAGAGTCTTTCCACAGCAGTTGAACCAAATAGCTCCCAAACACCTATCCCCAGAGGGCTCATGAGCCTCTTTCTATCCGCCTCCTCTTACTCCACCCCCAGAGTGGCTCTTCCCTGAGCCCCATCAGGGAGGGACTATCTTCTACTCCCTAGAGGAGGGGACTTTGGGCGTGACAGCTGAGATGCTCCTGTTTTTAGCTGGTTGTCGGTACAGCTCCCACCCAAACGAGAATTCAATAAACACATCCCACCAGGGAGTGTGGCTGGCTTATTTTGACTCATGACATCACGGAAGCCACGTGGGGAGGGGGAGGGAGATGTGTCAAAACACATCTGTCGCTTCTGGGGTTGCCCACTTATTCCTCAGACTCACGAGGGGACCTGTGCTGCTGCCAGACACGCACATCTGGAACTCAACCCCAAGAGCTAAGAGCGGTCCCAATGGATGTGCCAACAATAACCCAGCTTCCTCTTCTCCAAGTTATGGGGGAGAAGGATAATACATTACTCCCAAAGCTTTCACTAAGGAAGGTGACTTTGGATGGTGAGATGATAATCCAGACAGATTGGGCATCGAGGCGGTGCAGTGGATAGCATGCTGGGCCTGGGGTCGTGAAGACCCAAGTTCAAGCACAGTCTTAGACACTTACAAGCTATGTGGCCCTGGGCAAGTCACTTCACCCTGTTTGCCTCAGTTTCCTCATCTGTAAAATGGCAAACCACTCAGGTATCTTTGCCAAGAAAACCCCAAAAAGGGATCATGAAGAGTCAAATGCAACTGAAACAACTGAACAATAAAAGTCTAGATGGTATTCTGGACTGAGAGGCAGGGGACCTAAGGTCCAGTTTCATTTCTGTCATGAAGTGGCTTCTATGAAACTAGTTAAACCACTTCTCCTTTTTGGGTATCAGTATATGCTTTTGTAAAGCAAGAGAATGATCTCTAAGCTACATTTTTTATATTCAAGAGTGTATCAGATCACTCTATTGTAAATAGTAATGATATGGAAATAGGTTTTGAACAATGATACATGTAAAACCCAGTGGAATTGCCCATTGGCTCTGGGAGTGGGGGAGGGAGGAGGGGAGGAAGAGAACATGAATCCTGTAACCATGGAAAATATACTAAATTCATTAATTAATCAATAAAAAAAGCTAAATGGCTAAGTAAATAATAATCTGGAAGAGAAACAAACAAACAAACAAACAAACAAAAAGAGTATATCAGAGGAGCAACAAGGTCTAGTGAAAAGCCCTCTCTTACTATCTGTGTGACCTTGGGCAAGTCACTATTATTTTCCCACTATGGGTTTGCTTGTTTTCTCCTGGGGATATGCGATGAATAATCCCTATTTAGTCTCTTTCCTAGAACTGTTGTGAGGATTCAATGAGAGAGTATTTGTGAAAGTGTCATTCATGTGAAGGAGTGTCATTATAATATCAGCATACTATTGATATATCAAGCTGGAAATATAATAATGAGCTCATATTTCTATAGTACTTTATGGCTTATACAGCTCTTTCTTCATAACAACTTATAAGGTAGGTGGTACAAAGATTATTATCTCTATTTGACAAACGAGGAAACTGAAGTGTGGAGAAGAGAAGTAGCTCACCAAGGTCATAACAATAATAATCGGAGAACACAGAACTCAAAGCTGTTTTTTCTGAATTTTATGCAGGCTGGTGGTGACCCTATAGGCTCTGGGACCACAGCCTACCTGGAATGTTGGAGTTCTCTGTAACGTGTAACCCTCCAGCTCTGTGCATTTCAAATCCTTAATAGGGAGGGGCTATTTATTGGTGGTGTAGTAGAAAAAGCACTGGGCTTTTTCAAATCTGACCTTAGACCCTTACTAGCTGTGTGACCCTGGGCAAGTCACTCTGTTTGCCCTAGTTTCTTCAACTGTTGAAAACAACTGAACATTTACAGAGGGTTTTCCAGAACTACTGTCTGGAGAAAGCCCAGAATTTTTAGTTTGGCATTCAGGACCCTTTGTAATGTGGTTCCAACCTTCTTTTCTACTCTCATCTACCAGTGTTATTAGTAATTATTATTATCTAGTATTGTACTACTTTCTTCCCTACATCTCTGGTTAGGCTGGCCTGCCTACACTGTTCCCTTGACTCCACTGACTTAAAATACCCTTTAACTCCTCCTCCTTCCAACTCCTACCTCATCTTAAGACCTAGTTCAGATTCCACCTTCTTCAGAAAAACCTTTCCAAACATTTCAATCTCTTTCTGATCCCTCCTTTCCCAAACTCTGAAAGCTTTTACAAAATCCTAGAACTAGAAAACAGTCTTGGGGCACGTAATCTAGCCCTTACCCCAGCTGGTATCCCTTCTACAACAGACTTAACAAATTGCAAATCAGACCTTGTTAAAAGTCTATAGTGTTTCTAGCTGTGTGACCCTGGGCAAGTCACTTAACCCCCATTGTCTAGCCCTTACCATTCTTCTGCCTTGGAACCAATACTTAGTATTGATTCTAAGACAGATGGTAAGGGTTAAACAAAAAACCTATGGTGATAGGAAACTGACCAATCCATTCCATTTTAGGACAGTTTGCATTATTAGGAAGTTTTTACTTTTATCCTGCTGAAATGTGCCTCTCTGCAACATTTTCCTTTTCTCCCCCTTGCCCTCCACCCATTGCTACTTGTAAATCTAATCCCCTTTCTCCATGATAGTCCTTAAAATAATTGAAGACAGCCATTATATTTCCATTGTCTTCTCTTTTTCAGATTAAACATCACCACATTGTTCAACCAATCCATATAAGGAACGGTTTCCGCTCCCCTCACCATCCTGGTCCCTCTGCCCTCTGCGGTGGTATTCCCCAACTCTTTGATATTCTTCATAAGATAGGATTTCCTGAATGAAGCACAGGCCCCTCCCCCTCTTCCCTCCAAATGTCATCTGATGAGGAATAAGATTCAGAAGATCTATCACCACTCTCTTTCTGGACAATATACATTTTGTTACTTTAGTCTAAGGCCACATTAACTTTTTTCACTCTTAACATGAAATGAATTTGTAGTCTCTTAGACCATCAGGTCTTTTTTTTTTTTCAAATAAACTGTTGCCTAGCTATAATTAACCCCCCCTCTCCCCCCCTCCCACAATCTTATACTAGGACAGGAATTGAGTTGTTTTTTTTTTTTAAACCCTTACTTTCTATCTTAGAATTAATACTGTGTATTGGTTCCAAGGCAGAAGATCGGTAAGGGCTATGCAATGGGGGTCAAGTGACTTGTCCACGGTCACTCAACTAGGAAGTGTGTGAGGCTAGCTTTGAACCCAGGACCTCCTGGGTTCAATGGACTCTACAACTTTTCCTCTCAATAGAGGAGTTAGGGTGGTGATCTAATCAAAGAATCCTGGAATTAGTCCAACCCCTTAGTTTTACAGGGGGTCAGCTAGATGGTGCAGTGGATAGAGTGTGGGGCTTGAAGTTAGGAAGACTGACTCTTACAGAAAACCAGGCTCTGTCAGAACTGGTTTAGAAAATTTCATGTCTACCAAGCTTAACTTTACGTATTCTTTTGCCCAGTGGAATGTAAGAGTCTTGAGAAAGGGACAGTTTCATTTTTGTCTTGAATCCCCAGGACGTAGGTAGGAAAGGATCTCTGAGGTCATCTCAAGGTCAGATGGCATGAATGCCGTCTACAGCATCCTCAGAAGCAGTTTTCCAAACTTCATTCGAATATTTCTAGTGATGGGAAACTCACTGCAATGAAATCAATTATTTCCAATGTTAGATGACTCTGTTAGGAAGAGCTGGTCATTCTGTCCTTCTGCTGAGTCTTCAGCTTCTGAATAAGGCCCAATTCTACCAGTTGACTGGAAAAAAAAATCTTTGTAGCCAATTTCTCTGATAAAGGTCTTATTTCCAAGATATATAAGGAATTGATTCAAATTTCTAAGAACAAGAAATATCCATGATAAATAGTGAAAGGATAAGAAGAGCAGGCAATTTTCACAAGAAGAAATTCAAGTTATCAACAGTCATATTTTTTAAAAAAATGTTCCAAATCACCAATAATTAAAGAAATGCAAATTAAGGCAACTCCGAGGTTCCATTTTGTAACCATCAGATTGGCAAAGATAACAAAAAAATGAAAATGACAGTGCTGGAGGGACTGAAGGAGAATAGGTACATTAATGCGCTGTTGGTGGAGCTATGAATCGATCTAGCCATTCTGGAAAGCAATTTGGAATTATGATCTAGATTCTGGAAGTCAGTAAACTGTGCATACCCTTTTGACCTAGCAATAAATTAAAGACAAAAGAAAAGGACCCATATTGAGAAATAGTTATAGCAGCTCTTTTTGTAGTAGTGAAGAACTGAAAACTGAGGGATGTCCATCATTTGGGAGCCTGGATGAGCAGATTATGATATGTAAGTGTAATGGAATATTATTACTCTATAAGAAATGATGAGGGAGGGTTTCAAAGAAAGCTGAGAAAACTTGTATATACTGATGCAGAATGCAGAACCAGGAGCAAAAGTTATATAACAGCAATATAAAGAAAAACAACTTTGAAAGATTTGGAACTCTGACCAAATGTGATCCCAAAAGACCTATGATGAAGCATATTATCCACCTCTTGACAGACAGGCAATGGACTCAATATATATATATATATAAGATGTATGTAAGATACTTTTTTTGGACAGTCAATGTGGAAATTTATTTGGCTTGGCTGTATATATTTGTTTACAAGAATTTTTTTTTTCATTTTGTCCCCCCCCTCCCACACTCCCATCCCAACTTGGAAGTGAGGAAAGAGCGAAAATAAATGATTGTTCAAAACAAAGTTGGGTTTGAAAAGTAATGTTTAAATGCCTTAGTGTAGGCTTCAAGAGCCTCTATAATCTACCTTTATAGCCTTCTTTCATATGATTTCTTGCCACATAGTCTAAGTTTCAGCCAAACTGGACCATTCACATGACCTCTTTCTCACCTCAGAGTCTTTACTTAATCTGTTACATGCACTTGAAATAACCTCTTTTTTCTTTGTTGTGTTTCTGCCCAGCCTTCAAAACTCAATTTAGATGCAGTCTCCTCCAGGCAGCCTTCCCTGATGGCCAGCTAGTAAAAGTTCTTCACCTTTGATCTCTCATAGCACCTTTCTAATCTCATGAACATATATTAATTTTGACAGGTTAATTAACACATATTAATAACTTTTCTACTTATGTATGTAAGATATTGCTCAATTAGAAGCTTCACAAGAATAAGAACATTGTCTTCATTGAACTTGAGATCTCTTCTAGCACTGGGTGTATTGTTTGGCATCCAATATAATCATAGCACTTATTGTTGGGAGGGACCTTGGAAATCATCTAGTCTAATATGAGCTTACCAATTGAGTTCAGTAGGGGCATCTAGGTGCCTCATGAGATAGAGAGCCAGGCTTGGAGATGGGAGGTGCTGGGTTCAGATCTGGCCTCAGACATTTCCTGTGAGATCCTGGAAAGTCACAATCCCCATTGCCTAGCCCTTAGTGCTCTTCTTCCTTGGAACCAATACACAGTATTGACTCTAAGATGGAAGGCAAGGGTCTTTTTTTTTTTTTAATGTGTTCAGTGAAATAATGCAGCTTAGTTCCATTAGATATCATTAGTACCTAGACAATAACACATGATTGTGAGTGTAGTGATGAGTTGAGATCCCTCAGGCATGGAAGAACATCTAAAGACTTAAGAGAGACTTAATAAATACTTGATTGATGGATTAACTGAGTAGAAAGGGCAAATAGTAGCAGAGTATTGTAAAAGAAAAGAGAATTAATATGTGGGGATGGTAGGTGGAAACAAATTTAGTGTTATTGGTTTACTAAAGCAAAGAGTTTATGGGGACAACCGGGGGTTCAGTGGACTGAGAGCTGGGCCCAAAGAGGGGAAGTCCTGTATTAAAATCTGGTCTTGGATACTTCCTAGTTGTGTGACCCTGATCAAGTCACTTAACCCCCCCGCCCCCCTCCCCCCACCCAGTTGCCTAGCCTTTACTACTTTTCTGCCTTGGAACCAACACACAGTATTGATTTTAGATGGCAGGTAAGGGTCTAAAAAAAAAGGCGTTTACTAGAGGATAATCCTGAATACTAGCATTATGGATGCTATTTCCATAATGAACTTTCATTTTTATTTATTGGGATATTTCCCCCCCTTGGGAATGTATTCATGGTTTCATAATGGAAGTTAGTAGACAAGTAGAATTCATTTTATAGAAATTCATTTTTATACACATTGGAAAACTCACCTTATGTAAAGCCATCATTTTATGTAGATATTTCATTGTGTCAGATGTTTAAAAAGAGAGTGGTAACTGGGCTTTGGCCAAGACTGAGAGTATTGAGGGGTCTCGGACCTCTTAGTTAGTTCCTGCTCTGCCACCTCCCCACTAAATATCTTTGGACAAGTCACTGAGTCTCAGTCTTCTCTTCTGCAAAATGAGGTGATTGGATTAGTTGAGCTTTAAGGTTGCCTACAGCTGTGACTTTCTATGTTTGAAGGTCACTTCCAGATCTAACATCCTCTATTCTAGGTTTCTTTTTAGCTATGAAATAATCCCATCATTTTAGGGTTCTAATGCCAGATCATGGTGCAGACCATGAAAAGGTCCTTTTCATCTGTAAAATGGGGACAGGAAGGTACATGGAGCTCTCTGGGGTGCTAGGAGGATTAATTAGCAATTAGTGTATAAAGCACTTTGAAGATGAACGTTAAGTAATATTAGTCTTTAAATTTAGCTTCCTCTTCATATGCATCTCTAGCAGAGAGAACAGATGGCCTTCTCTTCCAGGTGGAGAGGGGGAGGGGAGAGAAGAGAAGGAAGGGGGGAAGCATGGAATTAGAGGTTTCCATTTCTCCAGCTCCCAATTAGCTCTTGCCTGATTTTAGAGCCTGATACTTGTACACCTTTTCTCTGTCCTTTATATGTCAAATCTTGACCCTCCTGGGAAGTGGAAGACATTACTCCATCCAGCTCTTTCTCCTTTATAGAGAAGGAGTTCTTTCTCCTTTAGGACTGGAAGGAAACTTGGAACATAAAATATTAAATCGGAAAGGAACCTTAGACATAGAATGTCAGAGAAGGAAGGGGACTTAGAACAGCAAATGCAAATACCTTAGAATATAGAACATTCTTCGCTGGAAGGGATCTTATAGCATAGAATATAGAATGTCAGAAGTGGGCAGGAAAGTGGGGCAAGGAGAGAGCATTGGCTCTGTAGTCTGAAGATCTTGATTCCAGTCGCCCCTCTGATACTACCTTGTTGACTTTAGGGAAATCACTTAGCATTTCTGGACCTTGGTTTCCTCAGTTTTCCTTAGGGAAGGAGCAAAGATGTCTGTATATATGTAGAAATGAAGATGTAAAGAGTAAAGAGATTCTGTGTGAGTGTCATAGGTTGGGATAAGGAATAAGGGGAGAGCTGATGGCTATATGGGGACCTCATATGAGCAATCAACTTTCCAGGAAAGGAACAAAAGTTAGGGAGTCCTAGTCATTCTTCTGTCCAGTCTATAAAGACATGGCAGTTGGCCCTCTCCAGGTCTGGAGGATGGCTGCCAAAGAAGCAAGGGACAGTACTTTTGGCAGGAACCCAGCTGGCATGTTTGGAAAGATCTAGAGAGCTCATCTCAACAGGGTCACTGAATCAGACGGACTTAGAGGGGAACAGAGACTGTGCTGAGTGCTCCTGGAATTGTACTTTCTTCAAGGTCCATTTACAAGCATGGCAGCTATCCTCCTTCCTGACTACTTCCTCTTTGTTCTCTGCCACCCCACCCACCCAAATTGACCTCTCCATACTTCTCTGATGCCATCCTTGAACCCAGGTGACTGGTCATGCAGTCAAAGCTCTGCTGAAATTTGCTTTGTAAAAGATTTATATTAGATGATTACTTAGATCTCTTCTGGTTCTAAAACTCTTATGTTCTAAAGTCCCTTTCATTTCTAACACTTGACAGTTTTATGAAATTTATACATGATGAAATTTCTCCTCTTCTTCTGGGTACTCTGCATTCTCTGCCTACCTCCCCTCACTCCTGGGCAGAGGGCCACTGCAGTGTAAGGATTCCTCCCTGATTGCTTTTTGGGCTTGTTACAAGCAGCCTGAACTCTGCCACCCAAAGCCCAAAAGGATTTGGAGGGGTATTCATCTCCCAGGTTACGGGTTTTCAGATATTGGTTTTAAAAATAGATTCCTTGGCAAAGGACGCTTTGAGGGTGGGATCAGGCTTGTGGGGTTTGATTTTTACCTATCTCCTTCTCTCCACTCAGTCCTCCTGGATTACTGTATATTTTAGTCCCATTATTTTGGGGATTCAGGGAACCCTTAATCACTCAAAAAAGTTGGGGTCTCCTGGTCTTCCTGATTGGCAACCTGTGGCAGAGGATATTAGAGAGAAGATAAGGGAGCCCTGGAATTAGGGAGAGAAAGAACTCCAGTGAGATGCCTCCCCTTTCTCACTCAGAGTGGTTTCAGCATTGAGGTATCCAGACATTCTTGCCCATACCTGGATGGGACTGGTAGGGGGAGGGAAATAGGGTATCAGCATTTTTTGGAAGAATATTTCTATGTCAAAAGGCCATTGGTTCTATTTGAGGTCCCTGAGTTCAAGTCTTTTCTTTTATAGATGAAGAAACTGGAGACTAGAAAAAGCAAATGACTTGCCAAGGTCACACTCAGTTAGAACTTAATCTTCTGACTTTATATTTAATACTCTTCCCACGGCAACTTTGCAGTCAAGGTTCTGGGGCTCACAGGGAGGACTGCAAACCCTCAATTCACTGTTCTGAGAGCTCAGAGGTAGGTAGGACTCTGGCTAGTTCTTTGTGGGCAGCAAAGCTAAGTTTCTTGGCTTGGCATTTAAAGCCATCCTTCTGAAGTCCTGCTCATCCTTTGTTTCTGGTCAAACTTATCTCTTTTTAAAACTCCAACCCTCCATCTTAGTATCATTTCCAAGACAGAAGATCTGTAAGAGTTGGACCAGGGGTCCCCAAACTTTTTACACAGGGGGCCAGTTCACTGTCCCTCAGACCGTTGGAGGGCTGGAGTATACAAAAAACTATGAACCAATCTGTATACGCTGTCTGGGATAGCGGAGGCTGCCACACCTTGCACAGGCCCAGCACTGCCACCACTATACCGGGCAGCAGTATACACAGTGTGGAATCCCCTCCCCCAGATCACCGCTCACCATGCTGATGTCTTCCATTGTGCAGCCATATAATCCTTTGCATGACGCCTTGTTCTTGTTCAATTACTCTCAGAACAAGGCACCACGCAGAGGATTATGTCACCGGAAGTAGCACTGTTACATGAGTGAAGCCGCACTTTGCAGTGCCACCACATACAGTGTTCCTTTCACTGACCACCAATGAAAGAGGTGCCCCTTCTGGAAGTGCAGTGGGGCCCGGATACATGGCCTCAGGGGGCTGCATGTGGCCTGCGGGCTGTATTTTGGGGATGCCTGGGTTGGATAATCCACATTAAGTGACTTGCCCAAGATCACACAGCTAGGAAGTGTCTGAGGCCAGATTTAAACCCAGGACCATCCTACCTCCAGGCTTGTTGTTCTATCCACTGTGTTACTTAGTTGTCCTCTAACTTATCTTTAATATATCTCCCTGACCTGGTAAGGCCTCTCTTCTTACTGACCCCTACAACCTATGTTTTCGTATCTTCCTGCATTTACCATCCCGTTCCCTAGACTGAGATGCCTCTGGTGCATATTCTCTCCAGGTCAAAATTCTACTCATCTGCTGAGACCCAGCTCAAAGCTTTTCTTGATCACACTTCCACAGACTTAGATAGTAAGGCTGGATCTCTTTTTCTCCTTCACCATATTGAGGGATCTGGCTCCTACCTTCAAAGACCACTAATCTAACCCCCTTGTTTTACAGATGGATAAACTGAGCCCCGGAGAAGGGAAGAAGATCTGATGTGGATAATGAATAGCATTTGAACCCAAGGCTAGGAAACCAGTTCTCTCATTCAGCAAGGATTTGGACTAGTTGACTCTCCAGAGATTGATTTTTACTCACTCTAAATTACCAATCACTGCATCTTAGTTTCATGTCCTTTCTGACCTTGAAGAGACCTCAGACCTCTTTGGCAATTTTCCTATTCTATCTTCTCTTTGACAAGGGATCATCCTCTGTTGGGACACCTTGGGTGACAGGGAGCTCAGTACCTGACGAAGCAACCCATTCTATCTTTGGGCAGTCTATGTTGTGAGGTCTTAGTATAAAGGCCATTGACTGTCAGAGCTGCATAGGAACTTAAAACATAGAATATGGAATAACACATCTGGAAGGGACTTTAGAAATCATGTTATATAACCCTTTCATTTGACAGATGGGAAAACAGAGTCCTAGAGAAGGAAAATGACTTGCCCGAGGGCACACAGCAAGGAAGTAGCCAAGCTAAGGGGAAAAAAAAATCCCACTTCATTTCTAATGTCCTTGTCTTTGTAAAGCTGGCTTTGTGCTGGGTTCTCCCACAGCTGGCTGATCGAGAGGGAGATTTCCATTTAGTCATGGCCAGTCTGCCTTTGGGAGGTAATTGGGTTTTCCAGAAGCCTGTTTGAAATTTGACAGCCAAACAAAAGCAGCTGGCCCTCGAAGGAAGGATGAGGGAAGCAGTGGGTGGCAATGTAGAAAGCCAGGACCTAGAGACAGTCGACCTTGTTCTACTTGACCCCAGAGGGCAGATCTCAGAGAAGTAAGGGAAAGTGCAGAAAGGGCAGATTTGTTTGATGTCAGGAAAAACTACCTGGCAATCAGAGCTGTCCAGAAGTCAATCAGGCTGCCTTACAGTTTTAGAATTTTAAAGCTGGAAGGGACTTTGGAGGTCATTTAATCCAATTCTCTTTTTACAGATGAGGAATGAGTTCCAGAGAGGTCCAGAGCCTGGTCTCATGCAAGGTCAATAGACCCGAGATTTAAAGTTGGAAAGGACCTCAAGAATCATCCAGACTAGAGGACTGTAGCCATTTTTTTTTTTGCCATGGATCTCTTGGGCAGTCTGGTAAGATGATGGACCTTTACAGAAATGAATTTTTTTAAATGAATAAAATAAGATACTTGGAATTACAAAGAAAACCAGTTACAATGAAATATAGTTAATAAAATAGTTTTAAATATTTCACAGACCTTAGACTAAAAACCTCTGATGGAGACCAACCCCTGCATTTTATGGATGAAAACCCTGCCCTGAAGAGGCAAAGGTAATTTTCCCAAGGTCACACAAGTATTAAAAGTTATAGAACAAAAGCATCTCTCCAGATCCTAAATCTAATATTTCCTTTTTCCTTACACCCACCCCCCACCCCCATCCGAGTAACAACTTTAAGACGGAAGGGCTAAGGGGCTAAGACAGAAGGGCAAATGGGGTTAAGTGACTCATCCAGTCACATAGCTAAGAAGTGTCTGAGGTCAGATTTGAATCCAGGTCCAAATCTAATCAATCTTGCCATTGACTGGATTCATATTGCTACTAAAGTCCTGTTAATGATATACATAGAGGGTATGTATTCCTGTTCAGCCATGGATTGAATCTGAATGCCTCTTAGGGCCCTTCTAGCTCTTAGACTTTATAACCCTGTGACCTGACCTCAACCTGTTTATATGATGTGTTCCCTTGGGAAAATGACCAAGTTTATCCAGCCTCAGTTTCCCCCTCTGTACAATATGGAGGTTAAACTAGATTGTATATAAGGACCTTTACCCCTTTAGATCTTATCATTGCTTTCCCATAAGTGAGGGGAACTCTGGCTAGAAGGAGGGATGGTAGGCACTAGATGTAATCAATGAGTCTGGCCCACAGTGGAAGAGAAGGGGTGTGGACAGCATAGGGACTGGTCAGCCCAAGTCTTCTGGAAGTCAAGACTCTGTAGGGCCAGCTGCCCTGTGGTAACTGGGGTTACCAATGCCTCATTCATTTAGCTTGACCTTTCATATGTAGGGTTGTCTAACCAGAAGGCAATGGGGGAGCCTATTTACTGTTGTTTACTTGGTTAGAGATGACCAAGATGGCCCAAAATGATATAGAGGAGTGAAAGTGATGAAAGACACAGAATCATTAGCATGTCTGAGCTAAAAGATGCTTTAGAGTTCAGAGCTGAAGTGGAACCTTAGAACACAGAGTGTCAGTAGCTGGATGGTGTAATGGTCCCTGGGCAAGTCACTTAACCTTCATTTACCTTAGTTTCCCCATATAAAAATGGGAATAATAATAACACCTATTTCCCAAGGTTGTTGTGAGACTCAAATTAGATAATAATAAATTATTAACTTTTATATAGCACTTAATGATGCTCTAGGCACTGTCCTAAGCATTTTATAATTATTAGCTCATTTGAGAACTAACATTTACACACCACTTACTTTTTGCCAGGCACTGTGTTAAGCACTTTATAATTATTATCTCTTTTGATTCTTACAACAACCCTGAATTAGGTGGTATTATTTTCCCCATTTTATAGATAAGGAAACTGAGGTAAATGGAAGATCAGTGATTTGTCCAAGGTCACAATAGCTAGTTACTGTCCTGGGGTCAAATCTGAACTCAGATCTTCCTGACTCTAGGCCCAGTGCTCGATTCACTGCACCACCAAATTTCCTTCCTTCCTTCCTTCCTTCCTTCCTTCCTTCCTTCCTTCCTTCCTTCCTTCCTTCCTTCCTTCCTTCCTTCCTTCCTTCCTTCCTTCTTTCCTTCCTTCCTTCCTGTCTGGGACCAGATTTGAACCCAGAGTCTCCAGATTCCAGGCCTGGCACTCTATCCACTATGCCACTTAGCTGCCCCTACATTCTTTTTCAACATGCCGAGTTATTTAGAGGGAAGATAGGGAGAAGGGTGAATTATTGGTGGCGAAAAAGTGGACCCTCAGAGTTATAGAATCTCAGTTGAAATGTATCTCAGAAGTTATATACTACTTCTACTTGAATAGGATTTCCATCTATGACATCTCTGACTAGTGGCCATCCAGCTTCCATTTGAACAGCATCAGTGTTGGGGAGCTCAGTCCCACTCTTGTGTGGATCTAATTATCAGGAAGTTCTTCCTGATATTCAGCTGAAATGTGCCTCTATGACCTCCTTCCATTGTTCCTAATTTTATTCTTTGAGGCCAAGGAGAATACTTAATTCCTTTTCCCCATGACAGTCCTTCAAAATGCTTGATCCTTCAAAAAGCTATCATATTCTCCAAGTCTTTTCTCTTCCAAGTTAAACACCCCAATTTCCTCAGTTGATACTCAGTTGGCATTATTTAACATTCCCCACCATATCCATCCTGGTTGCCCTCTTCTGGACAAATTCCAGTTTATATGTGCCCCTCTTAAAGTATGGTGCCCAAGTTGACAACATGGCACAAAGTGCTAGATTTAGAGTAGGAAGACCTGGGTTCAAATCTTATCTTGGCTACTTATTTGCTGGGTGGTGGTGTGGTTCAGTTATTTCAGTCATGTCCAACTCTTTGTGATCCCATTTGGGGTTCTTTGGGCAAAGATACTAGAGTGATCTGCCATTTCCTTCTCTAGTTCATTTTACAGATGAGAAAACTGAGGTTAACAGTGTGAAGTAATTTGCTTAGGGTCAGAGCTAGTAAGTATCCAAGGTTGGATTTGAACTCAGGAAATGAGTCTTCTGATTCCAGGTCCAGCACTATCCTTTGCACCACCTAGTTGCCCCTTGTTAGCTGGATGTCCTTGGACAAATCACTTTACTTCTCTGGGTTTCTGTCTCTTTTTCTATAAAATGAGAAGATTAGAATAGATGGCCTTGAGTGTCCTTTCCAGATCTGAATCTATGAACACTCTCAGCCTCAGATTCCTCCCTGTAAAATGAGTGGAATAGATGACTACTGAGTTCTCCTTCAGCTTCAAATTCATGATCCTATGGCTTGAACACAATTCTCTGCCTTTCACTCAACCCTCCCAAACCCTAGACTCAGGAGTAATAATTTTGGGGTCCCTTGGATCCAGGATTTTGAACTGAGCTGAAAGAGTCTTTAGTTAGAGATAATCTGTTCGAATCCCTTTATTTTAGAGATATGGAATGAATAAGTACCCTAGCTGGGATTCAAACATGAACTCTCAGCTTCCAAGACTCAATTCTCTTGCCCCCATACCACAACATCCTCCTCTCCCCTCCACCCGCCTTAGTCTTTTTGTCAGATGGCTGGTGGGAGTAGTGTTAGGGGAAAATACTGACCCTTTGGGGGAAGTCAGAGCATCCTCAAAGAATCTTAGACAATTAATTACCTAGGCTTCAGTATGAATGGGTGAATGAATGGGTAAAAAAGTATTTACTTAGTGCTTATTTTGAGCAGAACTCTGTGCTACCCACTGGAGATACAAATATAAAAGCAAGACCGCCCCTATTCTTAAAGGGCTTACATTTTAATGGGAGAAACAGAAAACACAGAAGGTTTCAGCTGCAAGTCAGATGGAAAGGTCCCCTGGTCCTCAGGGTACAGTAGTGAAGCAGATGGTGGGGCTTCTTCTTTAATGTTATTTCCACAGATAAAAACCATATCTGTTTCAGATGTTGGCCCAATTTGTGGTGCCAAGGACTTTGGTGTCAAGAACTTTCTTTCTAGGGTGGGTCTTGACAGCTTTTGTTGTCCATGAGGCTGGGCCTGCAACATCTGCCCTCCACAAGAGTTGATTCTTTAGGGGACAGCTGGGTGGCTCAGTGGATTGAGAGCCAGGCCTAGAGACGGGAGGTTCTAGGTTCAAATCTGACCTCAGACACTTCCCAGCTGTGTGACCCTGGGCAAGTCACTTGATCCCCATTGCCTAGCCCTTACCACTCTTCTGCCTTGGAGCCAATACAGAGTATTGATTCCAAGATGGAAGGTGAGGGTTTAAAAAAAAAGTTGATTCTTTGAATGATGGCTATGGGGGCTTAGCTGAAAGCAGTGATGGCACTGCTTCTCCCAGGCCTGAGCTATGGCCATCCTGGTCTGAAAGGAGGTGCTGGTTGAAATGGTGGTAGTGGTTTGACTCTCCTGGTACATGCCACCCCTTGCCTCTCCCTTGGGATGCGATTTGGCTAGGCTGGTGTGGCTGCCTTAGGTCAGCAGTAGGATGAAATCTCCTATGGCAGCCAGGTTTGGCTTTGGGCCTTAGATCTGCCATGACCCTCTTCCTGGGATCCTGAGCCTAGCTGTTGGTGGGGAAAGAGGCGATTTGTTGTTTAGCCGGGACAGCCTGGCCAGAGGATCAAGATCCAGCTTTGGAATTGGGAGGACCTCTGTTTCTAGTTTTACCTGTGATTCCTGCTGCTTTTGTGACCTTTGGCCGGTCACTTGACTCCTCAGCACCCTGTGGAAGCTAAGGCTGTCAGCGGTGGAGCCTTTACAGATGTGCATTGGTAGAAGGATCCTGGATCCTGGAAGGGACCCCAGAAGCCATCTACCCCCTCATTTTAAAGATGAGGGACCTGAAGCCCTGGGAAGATGGGATTTGTCCTTGTCACACATGTAGTGACAGAACTGGGATTTGAACAGAGGTCCTTTGAGTCCAGAGCTAGTATTCTCTACACTGAGTTTTCTTGCTGGGAATTTCTACAGGTTTGGGCCAAAAAACTGCTTCCTCGAAGCCCCTGGATAGCTGTGTGACCTTGGTTGAGTCGTTTGACCTCCTTAGGCTCTTTTCTTCTTGGGTAAAATGAGAGAGCAGACCCGAAGGATCCAAGAGCTTCTGGCTCTAATCCTTCGATCCTTATAAGGGAAAGGTACTGCCTGGCCCTTTAAAGAGCCTCTGTCTCCCCCTCCCGAGGCCCTACCGCTAGTGCGGGGGAGGACATGCATTATTGAAAGTGAATTTCAATACCTATTCACTCTCCTCCACTGGTGGGTGGCAATCACTTACTTTTATCTCTGGCTGGCTCTTGTTTACATAATCTTTCTCTGTCACAGCCTGGGCCTTTCCTGGGCCGCAGCACTTTTCTATCCGAGGAGCCCTTGGGTGCAAGATTAACCCTTCCCTGACATGTCTCTAGTTGTAATGATTGCACATATTTCTTTCTGTCTTTCAAAACCAAGCCAAACAAACCCCCTTCTCTTCGGTCTCAGAATCCCTACAGTGTTTTGGCTCCAAGGCAGAAAAGCTTTAAGGACTAGGCAATGGGGCTTCAGTGACTTGCCCAGTCCTACAGCTAGGGAGTATCTGACACCAGATTTGAACCCAGGACTTCCATCTTAAGGTCTGCCTCTCTAGCCACTGAACCGATTGCATATATTTCTACCACGCTTTACAAAACATAAGCATGGTGGGGTATAGTGCATAGGGAGCTGGCCTCTGGGTCTTCATCCTGCCTCTCACGCCAAGTGGCTGTGGGACTCTGCAAATCATTTATCCTCTTAGGCTGCCTAGTGGACAGAATGCTGGGTTTGAAGTCACAAAGACCTAAGCCCAAATCTAGCTCCATGACCCTGGGTAAGTCACTGAACTCCTGCCTGCCTCCTTCTCCTCATCAGTTAAATGGGGATAATCATTGCACCTGTCTTCCAGGATTGTTGTGAAGATCAAATTGGAAATAAGCTTTGTAAAGTGCTTACTTAGAGCAGTGCCTGGTACATCGAAGGTGCTTACTAAGTGCTTGTTTCCTTCCTTTTCTCTTCTGTGTTCTTTATGCTTAGTATTGATAGAGGGAGTTTCTCCAAGGAAATTCACACTATCAGGGAACTCAGATTCAGTCCTTATCCTTAGCAATGATCAGTTATGAGAGCTAGAGAGACAGAGACAGAGACAGAGAGAGGCAGAGAGAGACAGAGAGACAGACAGAGACAGAGACAGAGAGACAGAGAGACAGACAGAAACAGAGACAGAGAGAGGCAGAGAGAGACAGAGAGACAGGAAGAGAGCACAGAGGGAGGGAGAGGGTTGGAGAGATAGGAGCACAGGCATTATCAGATGAGCACTGCAGAAAGCGTTGAGTCTGGGGTCAAGACTCCTGTTGGAATCCTAGGCCTGTCCTCTACTAACAGTATTATGCCAGGGTTGTACAAGGTAGGACTTCTGAAGTTCCTACCAGCTCGCTTTATAGGGGAGGAAACTTAGTCTCAGGAAAATGACTTGTCTGGGGCCAAACAAACAGCTAGCAAGTGTAATAGCTGGGCTTCAAGCCCATAGAGTTCCGATTCCTGGCCTAGAGCCCTTCCCTTTCTATCTTGCTGCCTCCCAGTAGATAAGTGAGTCCTCTTGAAGGACACAGCGAGAAAGCTCTTGGAAGAATTTGAATGTTCCCTGCACATACGGGCAGAGAACCCTTGATAATTGTTGGCTGGCTGGGAGAGCACTTTAGAGTTCATTTAGTCTCAACGCTTCCATTTTACAAATGAACAAACTGAGACTCATAGAATTAAATGACTTGTCCAAGCTCACACGGCTAGTCAGAGGCAGAGTGAAGGTTCATATCCAGGTCCTCTAATCTCTAATCCAGTGCTCTTTTCACTATACCAGAGTCAGGAGGCCTTTGAATCTTGGCTCTGCTATTTATTAAATGACCTTGAGCAATATTTCGGAATATTAGTTTCCTTATCTGTTAAGTAGGGAATATACCTCCACTTCCTATTTCCCGGAGTTGTCATTAGGGAAAGATTTTGTAAACTGTAAAGTGCCAGAAAATGGGGGCTGTTCTTATTAAGCAAGGCACAAGGTAAACTAGAGCTTGGGGGGGGGGTGTCCCATTGATTGACTGATTAAAGGGACAATCATAATTCTTCTTTCTGTCATGAGTTTAGCCCTATGTAGCAGGGCAATGGATAGAGCACTAGGTCAGGAGAGTCAAGAAGACTTCTTTTTAAAAGCAGCCTCAGATATTTTGTTAGTTATGTGATCCTGAGCAAGTCACCTAACTTCTGTATGCCTCAGTTTCCTGGACTAAAATAGGGATAATAATAGTACTTGCCTCACAAGGTTGTTGTGAGGATAAAAGGAAATATTTGTAAAGCATTTGGAACAATGTCTAGCATATAGCTAGTGTTTAATAGATGATTATTTTCTCCTTTCCCTTTCCTTCCCTTGCCATGCCTTGCCCTGCTTTGTCTTGCTTTCCATTCCCTTCCTTTTTTTTTTTATTACAAATTACTTTTCCATCATGGACTGGGACACTGATAATTTCATGATAAAGCAGTCTCCTGTGCCCCTTATCTGGAACTGTGGGTAAGGGAGAAAAGGAGTTGGCCTGGGTCAAATGAAATGTTTGTAAAATACTTTGCAAACCTGAAAACACCATTTAAATGTGAATTGGTGTTATTGGAAAAATTCCTGGTCTTGGGCCAAAGACCTGGGTCAGAGTCTGAGCTCCATCATTTGTGAATCTATGATTCCAAGATTCTAAAATTCCAAGAGCCTATAATGACAAGATTCTAAGAATCTTTGATTTCAACATTCTGAGTTTATGGTTTGGAGATTCTAAGAGTCTGTGATAAACAGACTGGAACCAAGAAAAAAAATGAGTTCCGGGACAGTTAGGTTGAATAAGACTGGATCTGAGAAGGGCCAAGGCATTCACTGTTCTATGGCTTCCTCATACTGTAATAAAATAGGTCCTCTTCTCTCAAAGCCTGGCTGGGTATGAAGTATCAGATGACTCACTATAGAGAAGGAGGAGGAGAAGAATTAAGGAGCAAGGCTGGATTATCACCCCCCTCCCCTGACTGGCTATATAGCCTCAGGAGGGTGGAAATGCCCTTCTCTACTCCCACTGCCTCTTTGTGCAGCCTCTGCAGGAATCCTCTCTCCGTTTGGGGTTACCATAACTTGAATCAGTTATGGAGCAGCTCACCTCAAAAATTTAACTTTTGCGTTTAGTGCCTGAGGTTGGAAGTAGAGAATCTCAGAGGCTGTGGGTCTAGGAGGGTTTGCTGGGAATCTAGATAAGGGGCTAATCTAGGTGACTCTGAACAAGCCATTTCCTTGCTTGGAACCTCCATTTCCTCATGTGTAAAATGCAGATAACAATACATGGCCATCTTGGAGGGCTGTTGTGGGATTCCATTTTGATACTTTGATGAGATAATTAGTATGTCAAGTACTTTGTAAATTATAAGGCACTATAGAAAAGTGAGCTATTCATATTTTTATTATAAAGTGCTAATCAAAGGAGAGCAATGCTATTTGAACTTCCTTTTAGCTTTTTTCCAGAGCTCAATTTACTCACAAGGTCCCTACTGGAGCTCATTCAGGGCAGCTCCTGGCAGGGGGGAGGGATGCTCATTATCTGAAAAGCTCAGCAGAATGTGATGCGAATGGACGGGCTGAGAATGGAGGTACAGTCAGGAAGCTTCTTGACCTTTCCTTGAGAGACCTAGAGGTTCTACCTTGGGTGCTAAACAAGATCAATTACAGAAATGGAATTTTGGAATACTAGAGCTAATAGAGACCTTAACACACAAAAAAGGAAGGTTAGAAGGAACTCTAGAAAATAGAATAGTGGTAGGGACCCTAGAACACAGAAAAGCAGGGCTGGAAGGGACGTTAGAACAGAGAACAAAGGATTCTTAGAGTTGGAGGAGAATATAAAATATAGGATGTCAGAATTGGGGCAAATCTTAGAACATAGAATGTCAGAGTTGGAAGGATCTTTAGAAAATAGAAAATACAATGACTGAGCTGCAACACACTTTAAAAGGTAGAATATCAGAGTTGGAAGGGACCCTACAACAAAGAACAAAGGATATTAGCACTTTGAAGGGGCCTTAGAATATAGTGTTACAGTTGGAAGGTCACTAAAGTGCAGAATATCAGGGCTGGTAGAGATCTTAGAACACCAAATTTCAGATCTGGGAGGAAGCTTAGAACATAGAACTTAGAGTGTCAAAGCTGTCAGTAATTTTCTTATCATTTTGGGCCCAGACACCTCCATGAAGACTGTTCTATTGGAAATTATTTCTCTTTTCTCTAAACTCCCATTGCACTTTGTCCAAGTCCTATGGCCCTTACCAGCTTCTTTTTGGTACTACAGATATTTATGTCCACATGTTATACCCTCTACTAGACCTTAAACTTTCTCAGGACAGGAACTTTGGGGACTTTTGTCTCTGGACAACCTCTCTAGCTCTCTTGCATGTATAGTAGGTGCTCAAGAAATATTTGTTGAATAAGAATGAATGGCAGCTGCCCTGGAAACATGGAAACATGTAGGTGTCAGAAGGCAGGGTGGAGATCCCTTGCTCCCAGTCATTATGGGTTCCAGGGTTTGGAAGGTAGGGGCTGCTAGTGACACTTCTCTTTAAGGTAGAGGTGAAGAGGGAATAATTTTTCAATCGTTATATCCAGTGGCTTTGCTCTCTTTTCGTCTTTCTTGACCTCTCCATCTACCATGGGTAACCCACACTCATTACTTGACTCTATCACATCCTTCCACTCCAGAGGGACCATCTTCTTCATTCCCATCTTACCTCTCTGACAGATTCTCTCTTCGTTTTATTGCCTTTTGTTTCTCTTTCCTGAATTGGTGATTCTCCAAAGCTCTCCTCTTGATCTTGTCCTCTTTGCTATTGATCCTCTCTTCAAGATCCTGCCCTAAAGTTTTAATATCTTAAAAAACAAAACCAAACCAACCCTTACCTTCTCTCTTAGAATCAGTGCTAACTATTGGTTCCAAGGCAGAAGAGTAATGGTAAGGGCTAGGCAATGGGGGTTAAGTGACTTGCCCAGGATCCCACAGTTAGGAAGTATCTGGGGCTAGATTTGGGCCCAGGATCCTCCTGTCATCCAGGCTTGGTTCTCAATCACCTAGCTGTCCCCAGTTTTAATATCTTTTGAGATGATGTCCAGAGACATATCTCCATATGCGACTTCTTATCTGACTATCATTCCTGTATTTTGAATCCTGGGGCTTGACATTTCTGCTTGTATACTTTGTTGGTTCCTCCAGTTGAATTTAAAATCAGAGACACTCAGAATTAGATGTGACCTTGGAAGCTATCTGGTCCAACCTCATTTCTAGTGCAGGAATCTTCACTAGAGAAACAAGTTGTCATCTAATCATTTGGATATTTCCAGTGATGGAAAACTCAGTAGGTACCTTAGGAAGCAGTCCCTTTCTATTCCTGGACAGTTCTTATTATTAGGATTCCCTTCTTTATATTAAGCTAAAATCTACAACTTTATAATGTGCACCCCATTACTACTGGTCCTTCTCTCTAGGGCCAAGCAGAGCAGATATAATCCTTTTTCCTTATGACAATCAATCAATCAATCAATCAACATCAAGCATTTTCCAAGATGTACAATGTGTCAGATGCTATGTTGGCCTTTAGATGCTGGAAGACTGCTATTAGAAATGAATTGGGAAGGCACAACTAGGAAATCATTTGCATCAAAAGATCATTTTTGCCTAAAAAAGTAAGGGTTAGGCAATGGGGATTAAGTGGCTTGGCCAGGTTAGGAAGTATCTGAGGCCAAATTTGAACCCAAGACTCTCTGTCTCCAGGAGAGGCCTGACTTTATATCCAGTGAGCTCCCTAGCTGCTCCCCTGTCTGATTTTAAAACTTTTCCTTCAGTTTTAGGTACTACATTTTAGGAAAGGTAAAAGCAATTTATTTATATTCATATGGTGCTTTAAAGTTTGATAAGTTATATATATTATCTCATTTAATTCTCCTGACAATCCTGAGAAGGAAGATTATTTCCATTTTCCCAGAGAGGTAAAAGTGATTTGCCCATAGCCACATGACAAGAAAGGTCCAGAGGTATGATTTGAACCTAGGTCTTCCTGATTCCAAATCTCCTATTTGATGTACTCCCAAACTGTGGTATGTATGCCTGAAGAAGGGTGACCACAAAGATGAGGGGACCATGCCATAAGAACAACAGAAATGGGAATATTTAAGCTGGAGAAGAATTGATTAAAAGGAGTTGAATCTTCAAGCATTTGAGGGTTTGTTACATAAAACAAAGATCTCAGAGGGATGGATTTAGATTTACTATAAAGAAATATGTCAATATCCTTCAAGTTCAGAATCAGCTGTCTTAGGAAGGAAAGGACTCAATTCCATTTAATTAAACTCAATAAATTTAATAAATTCAAAATTAAAAAGTAAAAAAATTAAAAATAAATAAAATTAATGAGTGTCTATTATGTAGGCATCTAGGTGGCACAGTGGACCTGGAGTCAGGAAGACTCCTGCCATAGACTCCATCAGTATGACCCTGGGCAAATCACTTAATTTCTCAGTGACTCAGTTTCCTCATATGGAAAATGGGGATAATAATGGCACTTAAATAAATTAACATATGCAGAATAAATGCCTTGTAAACTTAAAAGTATCATGCAAATGCCTAATGCTAATGAAGGCAGTAGAGATGGGGATGATGATGTTCTGCCAGGCTTTGGGCATTAAAAAAATCCCTGTCCTCAGAGAATTTATGTTTTATTGGGAGTTTCAACAGATTCAGTCAGCCAGACTGTCATCAAGCATTTGATAACCACTTACTATGTTGCAGACATTGTCCAGATAAAGATAAGGCAATTTGCTAGAAGGCAATTAGAAGAGGGAAAGGGCATTGATAACTAGGGATGAAGGGAAACTTCACTCACTTGAGCTTTCAAGGAAGAAAAGAATTCTGATGAGCAGAGGAGATGAAGATCATGTTCTAGGTATGATGCCCAGAGAGGGGCAATGGAATGTGTTGAATTTGGGGAACAGTGTGGGTATTCAATTAGGACTACAATAGCAGGCCCTACAACATCTGTCCTGTTTGACTAAAACATCAAGTGAGTTCAGGGTTCTTCCTTACTAGAAATAATCATTTGGATGTTGGTTTTGGGGAGGGGTGTGTGTTGTAAATGAAAGTGTGCTACAGTGGAAAAACTGCTAGATTGGCGATCAGGGGGCTTGGATTCAAATCCCAGAGCAGACTTTAGATAAGTCACTTTAACTTTTTTCTAGGCCTTAGTTTCCTTATCTGTAATATGACGGAGTTAGACCAAATAGCTGTTGAGGTCTCATCTTGTCCTAAATCTATGATCCCATAGTTACTGTTCAAGAAAGGGGTGGATTAGATGCCATCTGGGATTTTGTGGCATGTCTCCAACGATTCTTCTCTTCTTTAAGCAGAAAATGCTTAATTCATTCATTCAATGGGTTCTCCCAGGTTGTGAGTCTGAGGTCCCTTGCTTTAGAGGGTCTGCTCAGGAGAACCTCTAGTTTCTCAGTTTCACTCCTAAGATGTGATGCTCAAAATGGAACACAAAACTCATTTTAGAATCTACCATGCCACTATGTGGTGTCCTCGAACCTCACTTCATCTAGCATTTATCTCATCATTTCTTTACTCTCTCCAATGAATCAACTTCAACTGAGACCTACTTGAGAATAGTATTTTAAAGTAGGAACAACAATAGCACAAGCAAGGAAAAGTGAGAATACTAACAAAGTGCTATGTGAAGTCAAAGGGTATGGGTTCAAAGCGCTTCCCCACTTTGTACCACTGAGTGACCTTGAGCATCAGCCTCCTCCTCTCATCCACATAATGGGTGAGATTAAGTAAAGGCTCTATAAGGTTCCTTCCAAGTCTAAATCTTATAAATATCACCTTCTGGGGGGATGCGAAGAGAAGGCTGACCATTGTTCACAGCTCCCTTTCAAGTCTTTAAAACAGGGGCTTCTAACATATATGTATATATATATATATATATATGATATAGTATAGAAAATCTTCTTGGTATTGGTTCTGAGGCAGAAGAGTGTTAAGGGATAGGCAATGGGGGTTAAATGACTTCTCTAGGGTCACACAACTAGGAATTATCTAAGACTAGATTTGAACCCAGGACCACCCATCTCTGTCTGGCTCTCAATCTGATGAGCCACTTAGCCACTCCCCTCCCCCCCCACATATTTTTGCATCATGGACCCCTTGGAAGCCTGATAAAGTCTATGGACCTCTTCTCAGAATAATGCTTTTAATGCATAAAATAAAGCACATAGGACTATAAGGAAAATCAAGGGTTAGTGAAAAGAGATGTATTTTTTCCCCCACCTGAGAGACTCAAGGTTAAGAATTTGCTGCTTTAATTTGATTATGTTGTTATGTAATCTGATTATGTAATTATCACCTATGGTCACTCATGAGTTCTACAGGACTTCTTCAGTGTAGTTTCACTTCATAATTATTGGGTTCTAGAGTTTATATGTTGCCCACCCATTTGTTTTGTTAGGGAATTAAATAGCCTGCATTTTTGATTAATAGTGGACTTGGAAAATGTTTAATTTGCAATTTCTGACTTCTTTCCCCACCACATACAGAAATAGAATTTGGCCATTGTGGAAGAAGGGTTCCTTGTTGGAACTCTGAATCTACATGATGTTAACTCTCAGTGATAGTAAGGATAGAAGTTGAACATCAAAGGTCAAAGAAGGGATTTAGTGATGTGGAAATAGGGACAGAAGGTGTAGAGTCTAGACAACTGATTCAATGAGCTTCTGAATCTCAAAAGGAGGGTATGATGAGAAGGGTTGAAGGAACATTAATTTGTACCGTGTGGCTGTGAGCAAACATCTTTAAATCTGAACTTTATATTTGTTCACCTATAAAGCTAATTTAAATTCAAAAAGGTTTATTAGGATTCTGTTGGGGATATAAAGGCAAAAACAGTCTGCCCCCAACGAGCTTACACTCCACTGATTGTTAATGTCTCATTGCTCCCTGTTTTAGATTTCTTGTGCTAATTGTACCTTTGTTTTTTTTTTTTGCTAATAGTACCTTTGGTACTATGGTAAAGTTCATAAAGTCTGTCTCAGAATAATGCTTTGTTTCCTGCATTCATAATTGAAGGAAATCATAAGTTTCAGTTAGAGGTTAGTGAAAATAAAGATGTAATTTTTTTCTCTCTATCCAAGTGGATTCCCTGAAATCTACCTCTGATGAGGACCAGATTAAAAATCCCTTATTCTAGAGGGAAATATTTTCATCTAAAAGAGAGCACTATGGTCCCTAGGTAAGACCCTAGCAAGATAATAGAAGATAATAGATAATAGAAACAGAAGATCTGGGTCTGAGATCTTGTCTTACTGCCTACTATGTGACCTTGGGTAAGACAATCCCCCTCTTGTCCTTATTTTTTCCACCTATAAAACGAGAGCAATAAATTCTGCCATATATTTCTCATAGGGTTATTGGGAGGATCAAATTATAGAATTTACATAAAGTACTTTGTGGTAAAGTAGAAAGAGCACAGGATTTAGAGTAAGATAGAACCTGGGTTTGAGTATTGGCTCTGCTGCTTACTAGCTGTATGACCCCATATTTTCCCCATTGGGACTAGGGGTTTGACTAGACAGTCTTTTTTTTTTTAAACCCTTACCTTCCATTTTAGAATCAGTACTATGTATTGGTTCCAAGGCAGAAGAGCAAAAAGGGCTATGCATTGGGGGTTAAGTGACTTGCCCAAGGTCACACAGCTGGGAAGTGTCTGAGGTCAGATTTGAATCCAGGACCTCCCATCTCTAGGTGTGGCTTTCAATCCACTGAGTCACCCAGCTGCCCCCTAGACAGTCTATGATACTAACCAGAAATCACTAAACAAATGAGTTACCATTGATCAACACTATGACCATGACCATGACCCTACCAAGATCACCACTACTTCCACTACCACCACTATATAAAAGGTAACTTAGTATGATGGAGATATAACAAGCCAGGAAGTCCTGGATTCAAGTTCTACCTCTGATAAAAAATGATGCTAATACCCTCCCTCCCAAACACCTTTGTTTTTATTCTCTTTATATTTATCCTGTATATACTTGTTGTCCCTCCCAATTAGATGTGATCTTCTTGACATTTAGAATTGTTTCACTTAACTGGAGGAATTCCATGGGGACTGGAACGACCTCCAGGAATTGATGCAGAGTGAAAGGAGCAGAACCAGGAGAACATTGTACAGAGACAGATACACTGTGGCACAATTGAATGTAATGGACTTCTCTACTAGCAGCAATGCAATGACCCAGGACATTCGGAGGGACTTATGAGAAAGAACATTATCCACATCCAGAGAAAGAACTGTGGGAGCAGAAACACAGAAGAAAAACAACTGCTTGATCACATGGTTCAATGGGGATATGATTGAGGATGTAGACTCTAAACGATCACTCTAGTGTAATTATCAATGATATGGAAATGGGTCTTGATCAATGACATATGCAAAAACCCAGTGGAATTGCTTGCTGGCTATGGGAGTGGGGTGGAAAAGAACATAAATCATGTAACCATGGAAAAATTTTCTTAATTAAATAAAAATTTAAAAAGTAAAAAATAATTTAAAAATTAAAAGTGAAGGGGATGATCTTAAAAAAAGAATTGCTTCATTTATTGTTTTTGTATCTTTAGCCCCTAGCAGTGGGCCTGGTTTATAGTAGATGTTTAATAAACATTCGTTGATCAATTGATTGACTGGGTAGTTGGAGTGAGGCAATCTCTGTGTCTCTTTGGCAACTCAAACCTATAAATCATAGATGAATTGTCCATTTGTATCTCTGAAGGGACTTCTATAATGATGGACGATTTTCACAGCAAAGAAGTAACAATTCTGGACCCCTTATCCTCCAGAGGATATACTGGATATATTTAACAACTGGATTTTGAGTATATGTGTAAAAAAAGGTCAATGAACTTTTAAGTTAAATCTGCATTGTTAATATTTTCTCCATCACTTTCTTCAGTCCAGCAATCAATAAAACAATAAATCAATCACTTATTTGTAGTGTTTACCAACTTCCAAGGTATAAATGCTCACATTGAAAATTTAACAACTAGCTCTCCAGAGCTCTTATAATCTAGTTTCAGGATACTCTTGCCCTTCCCCTCCCCAACAACAAATACAAAGTAGAGAAACAGTACAGCGTGAGTCAAGAGGTCTGGCTATTATTTTGAACTCTACCCCTAATTTGCTGTGTGAGCTTGGAGAAGTCATTTCTTTCTAGGTCTTAGTTGTAGACCTCATCTGTACAATGGTGGTGATAATCTATGATCTACCTAACATATTAGCTCAAATTAGAGAATGCATACAAAAATTGTAAAGTATTTTGTCTGTGAAAGACATCTGTGATTCTTTCTTCAACTAATTAAAATCAGAGGCTACCAGGGCACTCATGGTCTTAGAGAATTGTGAAGTCACTGAGAAATTAAGTGACTTTTTCAGGAGAACACCACCAATAAGGAGGTATGGGGAGTGGGAGGGGTATGCTGGACCCTAGTCATACTGACTCAGGAGCAGATTGTTAAATTTTCAGTGAGAGCATTTATTCCTTAGAAACTGGCAAATGCTGTAAAACCAAGGCTTGGTTATTGTTTTGTTGATTGTTGAGACTTAAGAAAGTGATGGAGAAAATTCAGGTTGATTATTTTTAATTAATAATGCAGATTAATAATTAATATTGATCTGCATTAATAATGCAGATTAAATTAAAAAGTGCATGGGTACATTTTTTCAATGAGCAGGTTGTTAAACATTTACTAACATTTCACTGGGGAGAAGGGGAGCCTTGGATCCTAGCCTAGTACAGAGGCTAGCTCTCTATCCATTAAGCCAGGCTATCTTTCAAAATATTATATAAATATATCAACATTCTTAATAATAATGGTAGCAAAGTGGGAAAAGCATTGAACTTAGGGATAGAAATTCCATGCAAGTCCCAGCTATACCATCTTGGGCAAACCATTCAATCTCCTGGGCCTCAGTTTCCTTCTCTGTTGATGATGTTCTCTGAGGTCCCTTTCACCTCTGACATTTGTGTTCTTTATTCTGATATTTCTTCTAGCTATTTTATAAACTGAGCTTCCTTTCTACTCTTTCCATTTATGATTCTAGGAGAGGGGAGAGAGAGGTGGTGGTATTGGTGAGGAGACGGACACAATTCAGTTTAGAACAAGGTTTATGGGATATTCCAAAATCCCCTACCACGCAGGAAAAAGCAGCTTTGCAATGACTGCAACTTGGATACTTTGAATGCAGGATGGAATTCCTCAGTGGATTTCAGTGCTGGTGAGTCACCTGCAGAAATAGCTCCCATCTGGAGAGGAGATTATATCTATCTCTATCTCTATATACATGCCTGTTCTCTGTACAAATATGTGGCTCACTGTGTGCTAAATACTGGGTGGCATGGAGAAGACTGGCTTCGTTTCATCTCCTAAAAGACTATTTGGTAGGAAACTCAGGGCCTTTTATTTAAAGAAACAAATTTACAACTATGCCCCTTGATTATGCTCCCTTAGGATGGGGGTGGAATGGAAAACTCACCATGAGGAGGAGGCTGTGTCAATGAAGGGAGAGCAACCACTCAGGGTAAGTAAGAGCCATGCTAGGCCACCACCTTGTTGGGTGCACCTTAGCAGATCTCATTTCTAGCCTTCAGTTGATCCTCATTGCCTAATAAAGACAGTTCAAACTCCTGACTGTCATTCTAGGTGCCCTATGATCTGTTTCTAACCTCCTCTGCAGCGTTATCTCATACTACTTACTTCTCTTACAGGATTCTACAGTCCAGCTAACGAGGATGACTTTCTGTTCCCCACTCTCATTTTTTCCTTTCCCATTACTGTGTCTTCACTCAGGCCCCAGATACCATCAATGATTGGAATGGATTTCTTATATCTTTTCCTTCCCTGCTTCTCTCTCTTCTCCCTCCCCTCAAAGTTTCCCTGACTCCTCCCTCCCTTTCTCCCTGTGAAAGTGATTGAATCAATGAATTAATCAACATTAATAAATACCTATTATGTGCCAGGCAGCTAAGTGGTGAGGTGGATAGAATACCAGGTTTGGAGTCAGGAAGACTCATCTATCATATTCAGCCTCAGATACTTACTAGTTGTGTGCTCCTGGGCAAGTCACTTAATTCTATCTGTCTCAGTTTCCTCATCTGTAAAATGAGCTGGAGAAGGAAATGTCAAACCACTCCAGTATCTCTGCCAAGGAAACACCAAATGGGTTTTGCTTCTTGAGGGCAAGGCCTTTATAATTCTAATCTTTATATTCTTAGTTCTAAGCACTGTGCCTGGCACATAGCAAGTATAATTAATATTTGTTCAGTTCAATTTTCTTATATTTGTTCTCTCTTTGGGAAAGTAGGCTTTATACATATGTAGCAAATGTGAAGTGCTTTGAGATTCTAGAATGGAAGGGAAGAAACCTTTCATTCATATATTAGGACCTAGGCTCTGACATATAACTAGCTGGGCAAATCATTTAATTTTTTTGAGTCCTGATTTCCTGCTCTCTTATTTCTGGTTCATATTCTTTGGTTTCAGTGAGAATCAACTGAGATATTTTCCTTTGAGAAACACCTAAGACTCTTATCACACTCATCCCCATTTGCCCTCTAATCTTAAAATTTTCTTCCCCCAAATACCAGGATATCTTTGGAGAGACATAGACTGCTATATCTGGAAGGGACCTTAGATACCAACTAGTCCAACTTCTTCATTTTGTAGAGGGAAAGATAGATTCAGACCAGGAAAGGGACTTGTTCAAGGTCACATAGTGATTTTATGGCAGATAAGAACCTAGGTCTTTTGACTCAGATCCAATGTACTTTCTGCCATACCTATCCTTCAAAGCATAGTTCTACTGATAAATCCCTTTCATGCAATGGGAGTAGTTGTACTGGGGAAGGTTAAGGTCTGACACAAATGGCCAGGACTAGGAATGGTATGTGATATTCTGTTCAGTCCTTTACTGAAGGTTTGTTCCCAAGTTCCAAAACATGGGAAATCTCCAGGTTCTGGTATAATGGTGGTTATACAAGCTGAAAGAGCCTTCTTTATGCCTTTTTCTTGCCTTCCTACCTTTCTTATCTTCTCTGGGAGTGACTCCTGTAGATCACTGACACAAAAGAGGAGAGAGAGAGACTAGATGAAATTGGAAGGAAAGGAGATGAAAAGAGGGAAAAGAGAAGAGAAGTAAGGAAGGTGGAAATATGATAAGGAAAGGAAGGGAGAAGGAAAATATGGGAAAGGAGAGGCAAAGGTAGGGGAAGAGAAGAAGGGGAAAATAAAATGAAAGAAAGATGAGAGAGAAGGAGAGAGAGGCAGAGTAAAGAGAAGAAGATGGGGGAAATGAAGGGGATAGCAGAGGAGAAAGAGGGATATGATGGGAGGATGAGAAAGGAGAAAAGAAAAAAGGGAAAGAAGAGGAGAAAGAAAGGAACATAAGAAAGGTGAGAGGAAGAGTTAAACAGAAGGAAGAAAATGAGCAGATAAGGAGGAAGGATAAAGAGTTAAGAAAGGAAATAAGAGATAGGAAGGTGGGAGAAAAAGGAGAAGGAGAGAGACAGAAGAAGAGGAGCAGAAGTAAGAAGGAAGCCTTTCCCACTCTATTGGTTTCCAGAATTGGTCCTGGGAGCTCAGTTCTTGTGAAGAGCTGCCAGAAATCCTTGGCCCTTTTCCAATGTTTTTTCCCTTTTCCCTCTTACTTTCTATCCCTGCCCAGTTTTATCTGACCTTTATTTCAAGGTTACTGTTTTTGGAAAAATGGTTTGGAACTACTCTTGAGGTTCCCTCAGTGTGATGGGCAGCAGAATTTGTGACTAATGTTGATTTACCAATCTGGCTATTTTGACCTGTCCTTAAAAGTTCCCCTAATATTGGTCCAAGGCATGCCTACTTTCCAGTACCTCCTCACTCTCTGGACATACTTCAATTTCCTAATGCCCTATCTAAAATAGGGTGTCTAGAACTAGGCACAATCCTCTATATATGATCTGACCCAGGCAGAGGATAATAGGACTACCACTTCCTGCCTTCCACTATGAATGCAATATTTTTAAGAACTTTAAATTTTTTTAATTTAAAATTTATTTAAGATAAAAATTTAAGATCAAGTTAGCTTTAATGACTGCCATGTCACATCATTAACTCATGCCCACTTAAAATCTGAAGTTGTTTCCCCAGGAATTTATCTATGCCTTCCCCTCATATACTTGTGAAGCAGATCTTTTGAATTCAAATATAGGATTGTGCATTTATCCTTAATAAGCTCCATTTTTATTAAATTTGAGTCCTAGCTTCTCAGCCCACAAACATTTTTTTGGATCATGTGTTTGACTATCTTTCCTAGCTTCATGTTTCTGGGTGCTGTATGCCCAGAGTCTTGGGGTTGGGGAAACCCTCAACTAGTAGCCACTAGTTCTTTCCTGATACTTCTAGTTCTTGAAACTCTCCCACTTCTCTTGTTCTGACAAGAGTCACTTTCCTTCTTCCTGAAATCCTGATTTGGTTGAAACCGTATTTTCCAGACTAATTTGGCCAATCAATATTTAGGGATGGAAATATATCAGCAAAAGCCATCAATGATGGTCTAGGGGTTTTGAAGGGATGGAATACTTTTGGGAGAAAGAGAGAGGGAATTTTGAAATCAAAACACAAAATGAATAGTTGAACAGCCTCACAAATTTTTGATGTATATTGATAATAGAAACATTATGTGTAGTAGGAGATGTATGTAGTTCATTTGAAGGACTTGTAGACTTAAAATCTTCTTCCCCTTCTACCTATTCCTCAAGGACTGATAATCAAATCATTATTACATTTGCTACTATGAAGGATGTGCACCTATTATTCCAGTCAAAATTTCCAAATTGACCAGGCTAAGAATTTTGTTCTCTGATCACCATTCCCTGTTCCTTCACATCATTCCCTTCAGTGTCCCAACATACTCTTTCCTATCCTTCAAATATATGCTTGTTCTATTAATAACAACTTGACCTTTATGTTAGACCTGTACCCTCTTCCAGGAAATTTATATATATAACATATATATATATTGCACTTATATGTGTATGTGCTACTCCCTGCAATCAAATGTAAACTGATTAAGGACAGGAACCATTTTATTTTATCTTTGTATCCCTAGTACCTAGAACAGTTCCTGGTGCACAGTAGGCACTTGAATAAATAAATAATTAAAAAAAGAAATTAAATAAATGCTTGTTGAGTTGAAATACGATCTTGAAATAAGATCTTAGTTCTCTGACCCTTACTTGCTGTGGGACCGAAAGCAAATTTTAGGGTTTTTTTCCACTGTGAACTGAAGGGGTTGTGGACTCAGTTCCATGCTTCCTTGTAGCTCTGACTTTCCAAGTCCTAAGGAGCTTTCCACCTTTGACATTCTGTTGTGTTTCCATTAATTCTTTAGAATGGAAATATAACTAGTACCGAAATGTCCTCAAAGCCTTTTTAACACCAGAGTAGAAGAGCACAGCCCCTTGGGAAACCTTGGGTTTAGTAGGTGGCCAAGGAAAGAAGTACCAGGAAATAAACAATGCTTAGGCAATAGTTTCAAAAGACATGGAACAACCCCAATTCTAAAGACCTATTTGACCTGCTTTGTCATCCATGCCCATGCAGGATTTTCTTTTTATCCTTTCCCTCTTTTCTCTTGTCCTCCACTTCTCCCATATTGGAGGACAGCCTGGAGTAGACTGAGCTGAAGGCTCAGTTGCAGATGAAACAAAGTTCTTTCACTGCAACCATTCTGCTTTAGGTTCTCATCTCCTTTTTCCTGCCTGAGCTATTTTAATAAAATTTTAAAAGTCCCTTGCCTCCAGTCTCTATTCTTTTCAGTTCATTTTACCCTCTGGCTCAAGTATCCTGATGCAATGTCTTGATTATCCTACTCCTCTACTCAAAAACTTTTAATAGCTCTCCATTGCTTTCTGAATAAAATCAGAATGCTTTATGATGACATTCAAGGTCCTCTACCATATGGCTTCAACATACTTGTCACACATTATCACCCACAGCTTGCATTCATGTGCTCTATATTCCAGCCCAAGTGGACTACTCTTATTTGTCCTGTCCTTTATAATCTCTATCTCTTTGTCTAAACCATTCCTTTGCCTAGAATGGATTCTCTTCTATTTCCTATTTCTATCTTCATTCTTTCAAGGATCAAATCAGATGCTACCAGCTCCATGTAGCTTTCTCTGACTCCTGCATTCTTCCTCTTTTGAAAGTGATACCTCCCACCTTAAAATACTCCTAGCACTTTGCTTGGATTTTTCATCTGCATTTATACCAGTTACTTCTATCATAGTTGTTTGTTCACTTGCTTTTCCCCTCATAATATTGTAAGCTCCTGCAGAGAAGAATCTTTGTTATATCTGTCTTGATATTCCCAATGCATAATACTATGCCTTGCACATAATGGTTGCTTAAATAATGTTTTCACTGAAGATGATTGAATTCTTTCCTGGGACTGTGCCACCTTAGAAGGGGAAGCCCCTTTCTGGAGATTGGACAAGTGAGCACAAGTTATTCATAATGAATCCTGAGGTTTCTTTATGACAAATCTCCAAAAGTTCAAACTTTGGACCCACTTATAAGGGTTTCTTAACATGGAGTTGATGGACTACCAAGAAGTCTGTGGATATATTTTGGGTGTCTATGAATTGGGATAGGAAAAATTACATCTTTATTTTTTAAAAAACCCTTACCTTTTGTCTTAGAATCAATACTGGGTATTGGTTCTAAGCCAGAAGAGGTTAAAATGACTTGTCCAGGGTCTCACAGCTAGGAAGTGTCTTTCAGATTCAAACCCAGGACCTCCCATCTCTGGGCCTGACTCTAAATCCACTGATCCACCCAGCCGCCCCCCAAATTACATCTTTATTTCAATATCATTGTTTTTCTTGTAATCCAATCTTTAATTTTATACATTTAAACGTAATCCAAATCTTTAATTTTACACATTTAAAAACATTATCTTGGGAAGGCGTCCATGACACAAAAAATGTTAAAAACTTGATATGAAGAGTCATTGTCTTAGGATGAATGATTGGAGATTATAGTAAAGCAAATTTTTGCTCAGTAATAATGTGACAAAAACAACCAGTAATAACTAACATTTACATAGCACCTACTATATGTAAGGAAGAATTTTCCAACAATTGTTTTCAATGACTATATAAAGAGTCCTATCACTGGAAGTAAAAAAAAAAAGTATTTTCCCACAAGTATTTAATTCATATTACTAGTGAACATGTGACTTTCGCAATATTTTTGCTGCATGTTAAAGCGTACTCATTTTTCTTTCTTTCCTTTTTAAAGGGCTTTATTAATGTTTTCTCTTTAAATATCATGATCATTTCTCAATGATTTGCCCTCTCCAGAAACAGCAATCATCCTTATAACAATTAAGTTCAGCTAAATACAACAAATCTACCATGTCTCAAATATATATACATATATACATGCACCTTGTTCTGTACATATTAGCTATCACCTCTTTGCTGAGGGGCATCAGGCAGAATCGTAGGATCTTAGAGTTGTAAGGGACTTTAGAAGACATATAGACCAACTTGCTATCCAATGGATGAATCCTTTGCTTGAACATTCACAAGAGAGGGATCATCTTCTGTTTGTTTAAACTATTCCAATAATAGGGAGCTCCATACCTACCATGGCAATTTCTTTCATTTTTGAACAGGTCTAATGATTAGGAAGTTCTTCCTTCTACCAGTGTTCTAGGTCAGTGGGTCCTTAATGGGTCCCAAGCTTGAGCAGATGAGGATTGGTCTTAAAGAAGCCCTCTGGATTCATTGCCAATATCTGTGTTCACTTGTCTAGACAAAGAGGGGCGTACTCACTGTGGTGGGGCATCTCCAGTAAAGAATTAAATTACATTCAATGAGACATAGGAATCTTCCTGTAGTTTTCTAAAGTTAGTCCTAGTTCTCCCCTGTTAGTCACATTGAGAAAGTATAATTCATCTCCCCATGACAACCCTGCATATATTTGAAGACAGTGATCATGTCCTTCCTAAGACTTTTTTGCTTCAGGCTAAACATCCCCAATTCTTTAAACTGATTCTCATATGACATAGTTCTCAGCCCCCTCATCATCCCAGTTGTCTTCTTTTGTATGTACTCCATATTGTAAGTGTCCCTCCTAAAATATGGTCCCTAGAACTGTACACACTTCTTCAGATATAATTGGCTAGGTCAAAGGACAACAGGACTATCACCTCCCTTGATCCAGACACTTTCTAGTAATTAAATTTATGATTATATTAGTTTTTCTGGTAAAAAGTCACATGGCTGACTCTCATTCATCTTTTAGCCATTAAAGACATCTAGCTCATTTTCATATGGACTCTTGTCCAGCCATATCTAGATAGCCCTTCATACGAGTTGCCTACTTCATTCTCTATCCAAGGAGTTAATTAATCAATCTGCATCTCAGTCTTGGGACGAGATAGCATTAGTTACTTGGGGCCACAGTAGGAAAATATTCTCCTTTCCCTAGAAGCTACCTTCTGCTGCTAGTAACTAGCCTAATGAGAGGAGTACTTCTAGAAAAGTTAGAACATGAAGTGGGAAAATGATCTTACCTTTGCTCTTGGCTTCAGCTGGGTTTGTGTTTGCCTTAAATTGACTAGCACAGTAGCTCCCGACTCAGTCTGTACATGTCAGATGTGGCATAAACCCCTAGAGTAGAAAATAAAGGAGAGAGGATATATAAAAGGAGCTTCTATACAAATTAGTTTCAAATTTTCAGGCTCAGATCCCAGGTCATGTATCTACAGGTGGAAAGAATCACAGATGTCATCTAGTTTAAAATGTTAATTTTATAGATGAAGAAATTAAGCCCAAAGCTTAAGACCTAAGACCCGAGTTTTGGTTGTAAAGTCAAAGGTGCTAGATCTGATGACTTGGGTCATTTTGTCTTTCTGGGCTTCAGTTTTTCCCTTTAGAAAATAAAAGAATTGGATTCAATTGTATGTAAAAGGTCCCTTCCAGATCTAATATTCTGTGTTCAAAGGATTCTTCTCATTTTGAAATTCTATGTTTTGTATTCCAAGATGGGTTTTAGTTCTGATAGTTACATTTTAATGTCTTTTCTACCTTTGACATTTTATGTTAAAAAAGGTGTTTTCCAGTTCTGACATTCCTTAAATTCATTCTAAGGTCTTTCTAAGGCCTGAAAGTCTATGTTCTATATTTTAAAGTCCCTTTAAACCCAAACATTCTAGGATCTAACATTCTCTGTTCTAAACTCCCTTTGAACTCCGGTAGGACATGAGTCTATGAGGACTCAATGATTTTATCATGACCTCACCTCTCTTGATAGTTATCATGTGATACCATCCTGTGGGACCAGTGTAGCTCCAAGGAGAAGCTCAGGAGAGCAGATCACAGCCTTCTGGTACCTGACTGCTCCTAAACGGTGTCCTAGCAACATTCACAGCCCTTGCTTTGGCAATCTTGGCACTGCCTACTTAGCTATACTAAGTGTTAAGTTGCAACTGAAGGTGGCATGAAGTTGCCATACTTTTATACACCTTCTACTAGACAAACCCAACTAGGACATAAAAAGATATTAGCTCCTTGCCCACTGGAGGCAGTTATTGTCCCTAGTCATCACTTTCCTAGGGCTAAAAAAAGGAAATCTATTTGGATGATTTTAGGAAAATAGTTTAGTATAATGGAATGATCACTGACCCGATGTTCACAAGATCTACCAGTGTTATTGTCCACATCATTAATTCACTGTGTAACTTTAGGAAAGTAACCTTCACTTGGTAAGTCTTTCTTCCTATATAAAATTAGGAGGTTGAGCTAAATAATCTCTTAGGTCTCTTCTTGCTACTGCATTCTATATTCTAGAGTTCCTTTCACATTACAAAATATAAATCTGTTCCTCATGTATTACAAAATCTCTTCTACATCAATTAGGTGTACAATCAAGCAGAAATTTGCAGGAAGCATCAGTAAATGGGGTATTGGGAAAGACCTTATCTAGGAGGTAACACTTGAGTTGAGCTTTGAAGAGAGGTGGGAATTCTAGGAGGTAAAGAGCATATCCTAGGCCAGTGATGGTAAACCTTTTAGAGATGAAGTGCTGGACCTCCCCCCTCCCCCACCAGACCAGTTGCTCTGCTCATTCACTCCAGAGACCATATCCTGTGCCTCCCCCACCAAGTGCTGACATTCTCATTGGGTTGCTGGGTGGAGGGGCAGGTGAAGTAAGGAATGTCCTCAGCAAGTGTAGAGAAAGGGAGGGGAGTGGCTGGAGAGGGAGGGGAGCAGCTCTGTCTGAGTCCCTCTGCATTTCTAGTAATGAACTCTAAAGAGGGCAGGGTAGCCAGGGTAGCCAGGTGCCCACAAAGAGTGATCTGTGTGCCATCTTTGGCACCTCTGCCATAGGTTCACCATCACTTTCCTAGGCTTTGGAGATAGCCAGTGTAAAGTCATGGGCATGGGAAATGGAACTGCACGTTGGACTGGATTGTAGAGTTTGTAAAGGAGAAGTAATGTTCAATAATATTAGAGAATCAGGTCAGAGCCAGATTATAAAGGGCTTTAAATGCCAAATAGAAAAGTTTGCATTTTATCTTAGAGGCAACAGGTAGCCACAGGAGATTTTTAAGCAGGGAAATGATGTGGTCACACCTGAGCTTTAGAAATACTTCAGTGGCAAGTATATGGAAGACAGATTGGAGAGAGGAGAGATTTGCCATAGGGAGGCTATTAAAATAGTCCTGATAGGAGAGGATGAGTATCAGATCTACCTTACAACATAGAATTTCAAAGTTAGAAGGAACTTGAGAACATAAGATGTAAGAGCTTGAAGGTTAATCATCTTGTGAGTAGAGAGAAGAGGATGAATATGAGATGTGGGGAGAATTAAGAAGATGTGGTAACTCATTTGAATATGAGAAGTGAGAGGGAAGAACTGATGTTGATTCTGAGGCTGTAAACTTGGGTGACTAGAAGGGTGGTGGTTTCTTCAGTAGAAATAAGGAAGTTTGAAAGAAGGGTAACTTTGGGGGGGGGAGTGAATTATTTTTTGTATATGCTGAGTTTGAGATGTCTATAGGACAGTCAATTCAATAGGTAGTTGATGAAATGGACCTAGAGCTCAGGAGTCAGTCGAGAGCTGGGGTATAGACTGGCCATGCTCTGCATGGAGATAATAGTTGAATTGATTTGATCTGATGAGCTCAGGAAGAGAGAGAGTATATATATATATATATATATATATATATATATATATATATATATATATATATATATATATATATATATATATAGGCCTTGGTAGAGTTTGGAAGTATGCCCACCTTTAAAGAATGGCACATATCTTCCTCCTAGGAGACTGAGGAGAGAGAATAGAGCCATGAAAACCCAATGAAGGAAGTATATTCAGGAGAAGAGCATGGTGAACAGAGTCCATGGCTACCAAAAAGTCTTGGAAGTTGAAGACTGAGTAAAGGGCCTTGGATTTAGCAGTTAAGAGGTCATTGGTCACTTTTGAGAGAATAGTTTCAATTGAGTAATTATGTTGGAAGCCAGATTATACATAGTGAGAGGAGACCTAGTGGAGTCACTGATGTAGAAAGCTTTTTAAAGGAGTTTTGAAGTGAAAGGGAGGGGATAGATATAGGATGATAGTTTGGAGTGATATGGAGTTGCATGAAGGTTTTTTTTTAATGGAGAGAGCTAGATGTATTTGTAGGCATCAAGGAAGAAGCTAGTAGATATGAAAAAATCAATGTGTATATGGAATACAAAATTAATAACTCAGTGGTTGAGAAATTAATATAACAAAGATTTGCTTCCCACCTATATTTTAGTCCCAAGAAGAGAATTCAGCTAAATCCATTAAACTGTGGAATATTTTGAGGGTACCCTGGTCAAATGGCTGAAGAAAGGTCACTTCAGATGTGGGAGGGCTTCAAAACTTGGCAAGTTCTGGATCCCCCATACTCACTATAGATATCAAATTTCCTCACTAGAAAAAAAGCCTTCCCTCCAACATGACAGAACTGAGAATTCAATTGTCCCTCTGGGGCCTAGACTGAATGCATTTCATTAAACACCTTGGTCCAGAGAGAGCTTTTGTCTGTGACCAAGGAAGAAAAACCTGCAATTTCACAAGGCTCAGGGCTGGAGGTGGGGCTAGAGAGATGAGCAGGGATGATATTTCTGAGGTCTGAAAATTAAAGAAAAACAGAATGTTAGTGAGGGATTCTTCTGTACAATGAGGAGGGGTGGAAAGACTCTTTCACCCCATGTTCTACTCCTGGCACTGTCAGTGACTCATTGTGTGGTATTGGGAAAGTCCCTTCTCTTTTTCAGAGCCTTGGTTTCTCCATTTCTGAAATAAAGAAGATTAGATTAGATAATTTCTCTGATCTCTTTTGATTCAGACAGGCCATAAATCCATAGCTCCTCTTTCAATAGCACTTTGTGGTTTATAAAACCTCTTTCCATTATATACCTGTGAGGTAGTTAGTCCAAGAGTAACAAACCCCCCCCCCCCATTCTTTTTCTTTCTTTTTTTTTAAACCCTTGCTTTCTGTATTAGTATAAATTCTAAGACAGAAGAGACTGGGCATTTGGCAATTGGGCTTAATTGGGATTAAATGTCTTGTCCAGAGTCATACAGCTAGAAAGTGTCTGAGGTCAAATTTGAACCCAGGTCCTCCCAACTTCAGGCCTTCTACCCATGATTCCATTCTATTCACTGAGCCACTTAGCTGAGTTGTTATTCCCATTTTTACAAGTGAGGCAACTGAGGCACAAGAATTTGAAAATGATCTGCATATGGCATACAGCAAGTAAATGGCAGAATAAGGACTCAAACCAAACTCAAATTTCTGACCCCAAGTCAAGGGCTTTTTAAAAATCATATACCACTCAAACTTCCTTTTTCAAAGCCATGCCTGCACAATTCAGATGTAGGTGAGGGAGGGTAGGAATATTTTTATTGGAATGTGACATTTTTCCTCATTATTTCATGTTTTGGTTGATTGCCTACCACCTGTACTTCAAATTTCAAACTAGCCTTGCAAAAAGGCACTAACCCACTGATTGAGGATTGAAATGCATTTGAATATTACTTGTCAGGTAAAAAATTGCTCTTGTTTGCCCTCAGGACACAACTCTTCTACTTTACTGGGAAAATATGCCTACTAAATGTGTATATGTGTGTATGTGTGTGCGTGTGTCGGTGGGTCTTAAACAGAAATGCTTCCACTAATAAGGGCAGGGATGTAGTGGACTTATTTGTGAGGCAGAAAACTGATGGAAGATAGTCTCCAGAGGGCTCAGATCATCTGAATTATTAATCCCATGTGTGCTTCATTTTCTGTCTGGTACCCACACAGAATATGGTCCTACCAGCAGGCATGTCCTGACTTCTCCAAAAAGATACTTTAAAAATAAGAGCCTTCAAGAAGATATCTCTCCAAATATACTAGTTTTAATTATAGCATATCAGAATTGGAGTAGGTCCAAAGGTCATCTTGTTCAACCTGCTTTTGAACAGAAGTCTCTTTTATAAAATACACAGAAAGGACATTCCAACTCTTGCTAATAGAGTGAGCAGGAAACTATTCTCTCCAGAGGCAAATTCTTCTTTTCAGAATCACAGAATCTTCATTTGAAAAGATCTTGGAAGTTGCTAGTTCAAACTAAAACTGACTAAGAACTCCAGCAACTAAGATGTCACACTCAAATAGAAACAGATGGCTGCCACATATCAACTTAGAAAACCACAAATCCACATTATCTATGTTGCATTGTATTTTTACTTATTTTGTTAAACATTTCCAAAACATATTTTAATCTGGTACCACCTAAATTTAGGAATTTTGTACCTAGAGGCTGTAAGTTTGACACCTCTGCAGCATTGTCCAAGAGTATTCCCTAGGAGACCATTACATCCCAAGATGATCTAGTCTTACTTTTGGAAAGCTCTGTTAGAAGGTTTTTCCTTATACTAAGCATAAATATGCATCTTGAAACTTCTACACAGGATTCCTCTGTCTACTTTCTGGTGTCAAGGAGAACACATCTCACCCCTCTTCACATGACAGTCCTTCAAATACATGCTTCTATCAAGTCTTCTCTAGGCTTAACATCTAACACCAATCCTCATAAATAATGATCTAGAGGTCCTTCTTTGGACCCTACATTTTTATTAATGTCTTTTCTAAAATGTAGGATCCAGAGCGGAACAGTTTATCAGATATGACCTGATAGGTCACTGTACAGTACAACTCTGACTTTCCTAGACCTAGTCATTATGTTTCTCTTAATGCAGTTTAAAATTCTATTAGCTTTTTTTTTTGTCTACCATATTACATTGTTGACTCATTGAACTTGTTGTTCAATAAAATCTCTAGATCTTTTCTCAGATAAATTGCTTCTTCCAAAGCAGTTCCTCTAAACAGGTTTCCTTCTCTTGAAAATACAATCAACAAAACCTTAAATCTGAGGTTCTTTGACATAGAGATGACCTTTGTCTAGGCACTGAGATTTCCTGGTTCTAGTCCTAGTTATACAATTAATTTTATGTATGACCTTGAATAAGTCATGGTCTCCATTGAGGCACCATTTCCCTCTACTATAAAATGAAGGGGTTGGACTGAATGATTCTTAAGGTTCTTTCCTGTCCTTGTATTTTTGGATTCTTTATTTGATTGCACAAAATCTCTTAATTGTTACTATCATTTGGGACAGCTTTAGATCTGGAATGGCTTTTAGAGGGTGAACCCAATAAAAATAGCAACAACAATCTCTTATTTGTGTATAGAATTTATCAGTTTTTTAAATGTGTGTATTTCTTTCCCCTCATTTGATTTTCACATTACTATTAGGTAGTAGGACAGGTCTTAGTTTATAGATGAAGAAACTGAAGCAGAGGAAGGTTAAATGATTTACTCAGTATGACACAGTGAATCTTATCTTTCTCTATCCTAAGATGATTTTTAGCTTTTAAATTCTATCTTTTAAGAAGCCTTTGATGTCCAATATTCTATTTTCGAAGGTCCTTTCTGATGCTGATATTTTGTATACTATTGGCTAAGGTCCTTTCCAGCCCTCACGTTCTGATACAAACCAGGAAAAGCCTAGGGGAAAAAATCAGCCAGTCTTTTCCCCATTAATGTTGGGCCCATTTCCTGGCTGCTTATAGTTTCCTGGCTTCACACATTCTCAGTTTAGCTTTAATTTTTTTTTTCAATGAACAAAAATCTATGTTCTCTCCCATCTACCTTCGTTGCAACAACAACCAAAGGGAAAAAAAAGGAAGGAAGGAAAAGAAAGAAGGAAAAAGGGGAGAAAAGAAAAGGAAAACAAAGCTCTTATCTAAAAACATTCGGGACAAACCCTAACAGTGCTTCCAGATCAGATCTAGGTGGTAAGGGCTTCCTTTTTGTTCAGGGGGCGGGGCATGCACGGTGGGTGCGTAGGAGCAGCAGGAGGCAGTCTGCTACCCGAGAGGCGGCTTCTCAGTGATTTCCCTATCCCCTTAGCAAACTCTCTGGCCTCACACTTTCGAGGGATGTTCTAGGAGGGGCCAGTACAGGGTGCTGGCAGTTCCAGTCCGCGGGTGAATTCTTAAAGCTGGAGACCTTAAGAAGATCTGCTGCTAGGGATCTCTCCCTTTCATTCCCCACCGGTTTCCTCCCGCCCCTTTCATCCCCCCGCCCCTCCCCAGCTGAGGCCCCAGGCCTAGCGCTCCGGGAAACCACGCTTCTGGTACCCTGGAAGAGCAATTGAAAGACCTGGGGGGCTAGTCCTCCCGGACCTAGTTCCCACTTCTAAAGGATCCCGGCCTGATCCCCAGCCCCGGCACAACACTCTTCTGTCCTTTTATTTCCTCCTCTACTCCTCACCACAGAAAACGCTTCCAAACCAAAACAAATTCTGACGTAGAAACACGTTTATTAATAGCTTGGGGGAGCCAAGGCCCGTGGTGTCTACACAAGGTGTTGACTGGGACATTCCTCTGGGGAGGAAGGAGAGAAGGCGAGGATTTAGAGAGGCTCCATAGCTCTGGGGCCCATTATCTAGTGGCAGACCACAGCGTCCCCCGGGCTCTGCTTTGTCTGAGCAACAGGACCAGCACGGCTAAGGGGCTGAGGCAGTTGCTGCGGCTCGGGGGCCTTGGGGTACAGGAGTTGTCCTAGGGTTTGGTGATCTTGGGCTTGGTAGTAGTCTGCCTACTTGGATTGACCTAGGGAGGCCGGGGTTTGGGAGCTGTCCCTCACCATTGTGCTGAACCTATGGAGACTCTAGTTTAAAAGCTCTGCACTCACAAGAAGATGACAGTGGCGGCGGAGTTCCGGAGCTATCTCCCAGCGTGGGGCTAAACTGAAGAGACCAGGATGAGAGTGGTGCTGAACCAAGGAGGCCAGAACTAGGAGCTGTCCTCTGTTTTGGTGCTGACCCGGGGCGAACCAGAAAGGAGGAGGGAAGGGAGCCTGTGAGCCAGGGCGCTGCCTGAGCGAGCGTGCTCCAGCTGAATAGGGCCTAGGACTAGATTCTCTCTGACTCTCGGAGGAGAGATGGACGATTCACAACAAAGACCGTACTGTACCAACCTGCTGCAGGCTGCGGCTCCTTCCACCCTCGGCGGCTGGAACACAGCTTTCTTTCTCGCGCTTCTGCCTTCCGTCTCAGTTCTCCTGCTGCTCCGTGGTGACTGGCTCCCTCTTGCAGGGGAGCCGGGCTAGTACATGTGCACTAGGAGAGTACCAAACAGGGGCTCTGGTCCGTACCGACTCTCCTCCGGGCTCCTAGGCTTGGAAGCTTTCAGCTCTCAGGCGGCCCTGCTTCCTGGGTGAGCCAGGCTTCCTGAAAGGAGGAGGGGGAGGGGTGAGGGGAGGGAAACGGGAGAATAGGGAGAATGAGTGAGCTAGCAAGCAGCTGTGGCTGCAAGATAGAGAGGGAGTCAGCGGGTCACTCATCCACCTTGTAGTGTATACAGACTTCTACACTGATGTGGGGTGGAACGGGGAGCGAGGATTAGCCCCAGTATGTTGGCCAGAAAGGTCATTTCTGTGGGAGGGGTATGGATAGCATTCTATTCGAGTTCTTAATTTCAGTTCCAGAAGATCATTGAAATCAATATCTCAAAGGCACTGCTCCCCTTCTTGAATACAGAGGGTGTTAGACAAAAGGCAGCATAACAGTGGAAAGGGCAATGAATTGAGAAGCCCAAGTCTTGGGTTGGTGTTCCAAATCTGTCACTTAGCTGATTGTGTGATCTTGGACAATTCACTTCCTTTCTGCAGCCCTCAGTTTCTTCCTTGTTAAAAAAAAAAAAAAAGGATTTGTTAATTTTCAAGACTTTCTTGAAATGTCTAATTCTGTGTTCTAGGGGTTTATTTTCTAAGGCTACACTCAGCTTTTAATTCTTATTTGGAGGGTCCATTTATCTTTAATATATTCTAATTCTATAGTCAATTTTAATTTCCCAATTAGAAGTGGGAAAGAAGGTTACACTAATAGACATTGAGAAAGGCTAATAGTTTTGGAGTAGATAGAAAATTTAAAGATCATGTGATTCAGCTTACTATTTTATAAATTAGGATATGGAGGACCATAGAGGTGGTGATTTGCTGAAGGTCACAAAGGTAGTAAGTAACAGAGCTGGAAGTCAAATTTAGATCCATGGACTAAAAAATTCAAGTGCACTTTCCACCAAATTATGCTGCTTTCAAAGGTTAGCCTTACAGTAGTGAGTGGGAAGAGAAAGGGCAGATAGAGCCAAGAATTTGGAAAGGCCTGATATTACCCCTTCTTGGATGTTTCCTTCCAGTGTCAATTCTTCTACCTAAAGGGAACACTTGGTTAGGCTGCATCCCAGGAAATGCCCAGTAAATACATAGGGGAGTTGCTTAAACACTCATTCTTGTTTTATAAGAATTTCTTCACTTGGTGGGGGGGGGGCAGCTGGGTGGCTCAGTGGTTTGAGAGCCAAGCCTAGAGATGGGAGGTCCTGGGTTAAAATCTCGCCTCAGCCGCTTCCTAGCTATGTGACTCTGGGAAAGTCACTTGACCCCATTGCCTATCCCTTACCACTCTCTTGCCTTGGAACCAATACACAGTATTGATTCCAAGATGGAAAGTAAGGGTTAAAAACAAAAGAATCACCTCAGTTGCCTTTGCCACTTTTATTGGTATCTCTAGTAAGTATGTATATGGTCTCATTTTCAGTTTAGTACAGAAGAGAAGGCAGTTGGTATAGGGAAATTCGTTGAGCCAGGGACCCAACGGCCCAAGTTATGATTCTGGCTCTGTTACTAATTTATGACTTTGAGCAAGTCTTTTTGTCTCTCTATGCCTCAGTTTCCTCATATGTAAAAGAAGGAGGTTGGATTAAGTGATTTCCAAATCTCCTTCTGGTTCTAACGCACAATGGTTTTTCTTTACATCTTATGTTCTAAAGTTCACTTAGCTTGGTATATCTATATTCTAAATATCTTTTAGCTCAAACAATTTATGTTACATGTTCTAATGTCTTTTTCAGTGCTGAGATTCTATATTCTGTATTTTAAGTTCCCTTCCCTATTCTAATTCTAAGACTCTCCTTTGGCTTTGATATTCTATATTCTTCTATTCTTTCTAGCTTTAACACCCTTTGTCCTAAAATTTAAATTCTAACATCAGAATTCTCTAGTTTGGGGAAGTTTGTAGATGAACTTGAGAGGTTGAGACTCTAGATGGAGTTAGAACAAGAGGCTCTGAAGGAAAATGCTAAATGCTTAGAGCCAGGGGATATCAATACTTTTAAGGGGAAAGAATTACCCTCTGCTGTAAAAATTCCACAGATTTGGGTTGAATCTGTCAAACTGCGAAATAGAATTGGACACAAGTTTATGGCTGGAATCCCAAACCTCTTACCAGCTGGAGCTTTTGCTTTAGGGGATCAAGAAGTTAAATAATTCTGTCTCATTGAGTCCTCAGGATTCCTAGCCTGGTAGGAAGGTGGGATGGTTGATTACTAGCTATGTGACCTTGGGCAAGTCATATAGTCTCTCGGAGCTTCAGGTTTCTCATTTGTAAACTGAGGATAATGATTCTTATATTATATACCTTTTTGGGAGGAAAACTCTTTGTAAACTTGAAAGCACAATAGAAATGGGATATCCTACTGTTATTGTTTTCTGGAATTCCTGTAGAATCAGACTTATGTAAATAATTTGGTGAGTTGGTTTTTGTAACAGCTTAATTTGAAACCAGAGGAACATAGCTAATTTAGAACTGGAAGAAACATTAGAGATCACTTAATACAAATCTCATTTTACAGAGGAGGAAACTGAGCCTTGGAGACACTTGCTCTCTCAGAAATGACTTGCTCAAGTTAACACAATGGCTTAGTGGCAGAACCAAGAGCAGAAGTCAGGACTTCTGACTCCTATGCTAGAGGCCCTTTCCCTCTATCACATTTGCATTTGAGAGGATTCTAGACATTGTACTCTCATAGATGTCTAATTGAGAACAGCACATTTTGAAGTTCTTTCTTAGACTGTGGAGGAGTGTTCAAGGCTATTACAAACAAGTTCTGATCTAAAAGTACAGGCCTGAGTCTGTCTTGCAAGTCTGCAAGTAGTTCTAGTTTTCAATAAGAAATGAAAACTTTTCAAATGCGCAGTGGCTTAATGTCAGTGTTTCTCCCTACCACTAGCTTCATAAATATTAGGATCTGTGAAATATATGATGGAATGATAAATTTTCCAGAGACATTTGTGACTTTAGAACATTGGATAAGACCATTAACAATTCATAGATTGACAGACTGAATAGGGGTCTCAGAACATAGAATGTTAGAGCTGAAAGGGATTTAGAATATAGAATGCTAGTGGTAGATGTAGAACATGATATATTACAACAGAGAATGTTAGTGCTGAAAGAAACTTTAGGACAGTAAATGGGTCTATGATATTAATGTGTGGAACCTGTTACTCTAGTTGCTTCCCCAGCAGTGGAGACAGATTTATGTTGAGCTATTCATTTTATTTAGCCTCTGTCCTCTCATACCAACAGACATTGACATTGGTAGCTTTGACATTGACATTGACAAGGTAGCTCCTCCAATTCTGTAGCATTGGACCAAAACAAGAACTTGAAGTCTAGAGAACTTTGGAGAAATTTCTTTGGAGAACTCCATATCATTAAATAACAATGGGTATTATGTTATATTATAAATGACATTAGTTCTGGGAAGGAAGAAGGGGGCAGAATGGGAAAAGGAAGAGAGAGCTACTTGGGTTTTTATATGGAATCACAGGATCTCAGGGTCAAAAGATAGTTAATTGAATTTGCCTAGTCAATTCATGCCTAAGCAGGAATCCTGATATTATCCCTGAGAAATAGCAAATCACTTTTTGAAGGTCTTCAATGACAAGGAACTTATGACTTTTAAAAGTAGTCCATTCTACTTTAGAATAACTCAAATTGTTGGGAAGTTTGACTTCGTGTTTATCCTGAGTTTGCTTCACTGCAGCTTCTACCCCCTTGTTCTTAGTTCTGCCTTCTGGGACCAAACAGAACATGTCTATTCCCTATCCCCATGACAACCTTCATTTACTTGAGAACAGAAGTCATATGTCAACCTATGTCTTCTCTTTTCCAGGTCAAATGAATAACTCTTAATTACTAAACCCAATTACCTTTTCTCAGTCCTCATGTTTTTTAAACATCTCTGCTATAATGGACACTGTTGACCACCATCTTCTCCTGAATTTTTCTCATCTATGTGTTTTTGTGATAGAATTCTCCTGTGATTTTACTCTTAGCTTTCTGGCCACTCCTTAATAACTTTTACTAGATTGTTATCAATAACCCACTTATGATTGAGTATACTTCAGAACTCTGTTCTGGACCTTCTTCTCTTCTTTTTCTATCCCGTTTCTCTTGATAATTGCATCAATTCCTATTGGTATAATTAATTTCTATTCCTATGACTCCCAAATCTACACATTCAGTTTTCATTTCTCTCTTTAGCTCTAATCCAATATCACTAACTGCCTAAGGAGTATCTTTATCTGGATGTCTCATAGGCACCTCAATGCAACATATCCAAGGCATGACTCACTATCTTTTTTTTTCTATTTTAAAAATGTTTATTTACTAATTTTGTCTCTTATCTTTATTTCTGAACATGTCTTTTCTATACCCAAACCAGTAAGCTATTCAGTGTAACGAAAATTAAAAATGAGAAAATCAGGTCAGCCAAATCAACCCACATGATCACTAAGCCTGACAATATATGCAGTATTCCATATCTATAATTCCACACTTCTGCAAAAAAGGAAGGAAAATGCATTATAAAACTCTTCTCCAAGATTAAGATTCTTGGTCATTTTAATTAAATAGCAGAATTCATTTTACAAATATACTGTCCATATCTTGGGGGCTATGAACATTGTGCCTCTGTGATCTTGAAAAACTGCATAAAATGGATTTTGTGTTTTTTTTAAAACAAACTTTAGCCTTTTACTTATTTTATCTTTAAAAAAGAAATTGTGTATATTTATGGCAATAAAAGATAAAATATATCAGTGTTGTATAGTACTATACATGTTTTATGCCTTTGTAGTTTTCTAAACCTTTCCTATGTTGGTTACTGGCCTTCATGTGTTGTCTATGGCTTCTGTAAAACTTCTCCAAAATTTCCATTTAATTTCTTATATTGACCCACAATGTATTAAAACCATGATGAGAGAGTTACAATGTGGAAGGGATACCTGCATTACCCCTAAAATTCACCTGTCATCCTTGTTGTTCAATTGTTTTAGTCATGTCTAATTTTGTGATCTCATTTGGAGTTTTCTTGGCAAAGATACTGGAATGATTTACTATTTACTTCTCCAACTCACTTTATAAATGAGGAAACTGAGACAAACAGGATTTAGTGACGTGTCCAAGATCATTCAGCTAATAAATGCCTTCTTTAGTTTTGTAATGATCGGTGCATGGGAGGATTTTGGAATCTTGGCATCAGAGGTGTAGGATTCCAAGATCAATCTCTGACCTGAGTCACAAAAAGCTTAGCCCTGGACTGGTCTGACAGCATTCCAATGCATGATTTATGAGTAGACCATGCAGTCTTTGTTTTGGGAGTTTGAAAAGAGCGGGCTGAACTTACCACGCCTCTAGTTTGTACGTCACAGATTTGTCAAGCCAATGTAAATCCTCTATATGTATGACCTACCTCTGAAATCATCACATCAATAAAGAGGAAGGACGTGTGACCCTCCCGCTCTTCCTCTCTTGTTCTTTCTCTCTCTCACTCCTACCTGCCTGCTGACCACATGGATCTCTCAAGTGATGGAGAGCCAGTGTTCCTTTAAAGATTTTCCTCTTTATTCTCTTTCTTCCTTCCCACCTCACTCCTGATTCCTTATTTATGCATTCTGGTTAACTGCTCTCTTCCTGTATTGTGTGCCCAGCAAAGGAAGATAGAAGGGAAGCAGCGTCCTTCCAGAACAAGATATGATATGGTGTCTATCTCTATTCATCTACCTCTCCCCTCAACTGGTCTCTCCTCCTCAAAATCATAATTCCTTTAGTTATTCCCTTTCAGGCAGCAATTGCAGGTAAATTGCTGTAAGGGGTGAGTGACAGAAAGCATCTTTTGGAGAGTGAGGCATGCTGGGAAAGGAAACTGACTTGAGAAAGATCTCGATGGAATTCTTTGCCTTTGAACTGAGTCCTTGACCTGGCAGGACCTGTTTCCTAGATGGAGGATCTCATCAAGAGCCACAAGAGAATATCCTGTTCCTGTATTCAAGTTCTTCTATAAATCCATCATCTGTCATATCTCTAACAACCTCTCAACTGAGAAGATCCCTCCAACCCCAAAAGAGGGCTGTGGACTCACGAAGGAGAGAGCCCAGTTCTCTTGTCTTTCCAGCCCTCTTGTACCTATCTATTTATAGATTCTATAGGCTATATATATTTTTGTTGTTGTTGTTGTTGCCAAATCTTGTAGATCCTATTTCTTACAGTATCTTTCAAATCCATTCTATTTTCTTCCCTTACAATGTCAAACCATGGTTCAGGCCCACATCAACAGTCACCTAGAAAATGGTCACAGTCTTAATTGGTTTCCTGCCTTCAGTTTCTTAAATTTTCCCCATGTTGCTTTCCATATGCTGTCATTCCTAAAGTACCTGTATATTGTAAATCTAACAAAGTTGCTTCTCTTCTCAAGAAGCATGAGGGCTTTCTCTTGCCTCCAGTATACAATGACACATTTCTCTGCTTGGCATTTAACATCTTTCACAATCTGTCTCTTTAAGCTTATTGCATATTATTTCTCTTACATACTCTCCTTTTCAATTAAGTCAGCATTCTAGGTGTTCTCTGTACATGACATTGTATCTCTCATCTCTTTATCTTTGCACAGTCTATACCCCTATGATAGGAATACTTTCTCTGCTCACCTCTGCCTATTAGAATTGAATTAGAATTAGAATTAGAATTCCCTTCAAGTCAGCTCAGGTTCTTCCTTCATGCATTCCATTTCCTGACCTTTCTAACTGTTAGTACTCTCACCAAAATTACTTTCTGTTTATTTTATATTTAATTCTCTATGTACACATTGTTTCCTCTCTTTAGAATGTAAAATCTTCAGTTTGTAACTATGCCCAAAGTGCTATAAAACAACCTAGCAATACTAGGTTTGTATACAAAAGGGATCAAAGAAAAATTATCCATATATGTAAAAACTTTTTTGGCAGCCTTTTTTTTTTAAAGATAGTGGCAAAGAATTGGAAATTGGAGGGATAATTATAAATTAGGGAATGGCTGAACAAGTTGTGGTATATGATTATGATGGAATACTCTTTTACTCTAAGAAATAATGAGCAAGATGGTTTCAGGAAACATTGAAAACCTATGTGGATAAATGCAAAGTGAAGTGAGCAGAACCAGAACATTGTGTATAATAACAGTAATACTCTACTATGATCAATTGTGAATGACTTAGCTATTCTCCTTAATACAGCAATCTAAGAAGGTTCTGAAGAGCTTATGATGAAAAATGCTATTCATCTCCAAGAAACAACTGATGGAGTCTGAATGAAGATTGAAGCATCATCTTATCAGTTTCTTTTTTCTTTTTTTTTTCAACATGGTAAATATGAAATAATATTTAGCATGATTTCACATGTATAATTGACCCATTTCTTGTATTCCCAATAGTTGGGAGAGGATTGGAAGGGAGGGAGAGAACTGGGAACTCAAAATTAAAAAAAAAAAGCATGTTAAAAATAAATAAATAATAAAATAAAAAAAAGGATATCAGGTTTTTTTTTTTTTTGAGGAAAGAGGCTATGTTTTTTGTTTTTGTATTCCAGCAGGCATAAGGTACCATAAGACTCTTTTAAGTAGGCACTTAAACAATATTTTAATTGACAGGAACATCCTCCATTCTTTCAACTAATCCACATATTGCCTGGTTTCCAGTTTCCCCTCCATCCTGGTTACTTTTCTTTGTGAATTCTCTAACTCATCCATGTCCTTACTAAAACTGTCCCTAAGCCTGAATACAATACTCAAGGTGTAATCTATTTATGCATGGAGGATAGTAGAACCATAACCTCCTTTCCCCTGAACCAGGTAATTTCATTAGCACAAACCAAAACTGATTTAGCTTCTTTGGCTATCACACTACTTGGTTCATTCATATTCAGTTTGCAATTCACTAAACCTTAGTATGCTTTCTCTCTGTCTCATTCTCTCTGAATCTGTCTTGTCTTGATATTATTACTTGAAAGAATTTTGGATTGCCCTCCTGTTTTATTTTTAAAAATTTACTTTAAAAATCAAGAACTTGATAAACATCAACAAATGTGAATACTTCCTATTATAAAGAAGAAAACAGAAATAAAGAGTACATATGAAGCCATGAATCTGCATACTGTAAAGTTTTTAAAAATCTATTTCAAGTTTCACACGACAGTTCCAATATTACCTGCTTGTTTGTTTCCCCTTTGGAACTTTCTTTTCTCTTCTCTATATTTTCTAATTTATTCTTTAAGACTCTTTTCTTTTTTTTCCTTCCTGTGTTTTTGATAACACTTTCACTAACCCTCTCACTCTCCTCAACTCTCTCTCCCTCTCCCTAAACCCTTTTCCTATTTGCCTTAAAATGGGAAGCATGGTTCATGTGTGGCCTTCTTCTACATCTATAACATACTTGCTGGAACATCTAGTTTAATACCTCTCTGAGCAAGTATCCCATTTATAAGACTCCCAGAAAATGGAATTCTTCTCTCTACTTGGCACTTGTAATGATAAGGAACTTACAAACCCTTGAAGAAGCCCATTCCATTGTTAGTATGTGTTTGCTTAACTTTACATATTTATTACAATAATTTTCTTCTTTTTTTCCATTGGGGGAGGTGGGAGAAAGAAGAAATAGATTTTTGCTAATTGAAAAAAAAAAGGAAAACACATTATTAGAATATTTTTATCTGCTTCTTTGTAACCATACTCTATTGGACCAAAATTTCCCCTCAGTATTTGAAATTCAAGAGAGAGGGAGCTCTTTGTGCTAACGATTCTGATTAATTATGGTCTTTGGTCCCTGAAGAAATTACTTGTTAATTGAGAAGGCTGGGATTTTATGTTTTTTTCTGTGCTTTCTAAAAGGACTATCATAAAAATTTGTCCTAACATTCAAATGTTTTATATGGTCATAGCAGTGACTGTACTGTTAAGCCAGGATTTTCCTTACATCATTAACAAGTAGACCTTTTTAGTTCCTAGTTTTCTATTTTAACATCTTTACTAAACATGAATAAAATTTTATGTGAACAATTATTTATCATTGAAGCCAAGGATTGGCTGGGGAACTGCAATCTACTTTCCTTGGGCTCCATACTTAATCCATCAAATACAGGACATTTGACCCCTAGAGAAGTGGACTCATAGAAGATGCAATTTATATCTTGGCCAGGCCTTGCTCCTTTCAAAATGTTCTTGTGCTGAAAGTCAACAACTTCACACTGTGACTGAGATTGAGATTGAAGACAATTGCTGCAAATTCCATCAGTTCAGGAAATTTAAGGACACATGGCCACCCTGGTATGTACATACCCCAGTGAAGAATCTTTGATGATTAGATAAGATTTAGAGGGTGAGAAATAATAGAGAAAGTATTGTGAAAATTACGGAGAAAGATAACCTATTGTATTTCAGATACTTATTTCTTTAAGGATATGTATGTTGTTATTGCTTTTGTTGTTGTTGTTGGTGGTGTTATTACTTTAGGATTTATTAACTTCCTACATAAGATGTAGAAATTCATTTTTATTGTCCACACTCCCATTACTATACTTTAATGTGTAATCCTGGGTTAGAGCAACTCAAGTTAGGAACAGATTATCTATCTATCTATCTATCTATCTATCTATCTATCTATCTATCTATGTATCTATGTTTATTGTTAAATTTAATTGTGGTTGAGACTGAAATATATTATTAGGTGGTCACCAGGGATTTTAATTTCTAAATCCCAAAATTAATTACTAAAGTAAATGGAATTTATGGTAGTTTATTTACAATAGAGGGAGGATATTAAGGAATGAGAGAGAGAGAGAGAGAAAAAAAACTCTGGCTTCCTCTGAGCCAGTTAGAAATTTCTAAGCCCCAGCTAGGGGAAGAGAGTCTCAAGATGATGGGCCTTTCCTGGAGGCTTCATGCCTCCAGAAAGGTGGGGTCACTAAGTCAGCCTTTCACTCACCAATGATAATCATCTAAATGAAAAGAAGTCTGGGTGTCTGTCTTCAGGTCACTCCTTAAGTGTCTGTCTCCAGTCTCTCCTCTGAGTTCAACTCTGAGTCAGAGATCCTTCATCCAACTCGAAACTCGAATTGAATATATCTCCTTCTGGCCTTTTATCCTCTTTTTAAAGAATCTTTTTCTCTTGTGTCACCTCCCCTAAATTTCACATCTACCAATCACAGCAGACACTTTTCTCCAGGACTGCCTACTCTTTAGCTCTCATCTTCTTTGGTTAGATTATATCTTTTTGGGTTACTTAACACCTTTTTTGGTAAATTCACCTTTTGTAGTTACTTAACACCTTTTTGTGGTTAAAATGGGTAGATGTACTTAAAATACTGAGTTATCACCTTTTTGTAGATTAAAGTCTAAAAATAGATTGGGGATTATAATTCTAGCTTCACTACAAAGGAAGAGCTAAGTAACTTCAATGTTACAATTAGGATATTACAATCTTATCTTTACAATAAAGGAAGAGCTAAGTATCTTCATTGTTATAATTCGGAGATAGCTAAATCCAATTTTCACTATACACACACACACACACACATATACACATATGCATATGTGTATTTCTTTATATATATATTTCCAACACAATGTTAGAGCTGAAAGTTCAATCCATATTGGGAAGAAATACTCTTCTAAAATATGATAAACATTTTTTTGGCTTCCGTGTGAGCCAAATAGTGAAGGGGAATTTATGGAGTTGTAACTAAAGCAGGGTCGCCAGACCTTTTCCTCAGGATTTAAGAATGCCTCTTAAGATTATTTTTTTACTTATTTTAATAAAATGGAATATTTTTAATTTAGGCAATATAGGAAATTCATGGTTACGAGTCCTAAGGACCTTAGATCTCATTTGAATCTCAGGGAAAGCATAGGTGGTCTATTTTGGACCATGTGCTTGAGATACCACCACCACCACCTGGTGGCAGCATATCAAAGTTGCAGATTCTATTTTGATTTGGAGGGTGAACAAATCTCTTTAGTATATTCCAAAGGGGAGATTACAGAGAGAAAAATGACTGAATGACAATAAAATCACTTGGGTTAGTCAGGACATCTTCAGGCCACTTAATTATCCATGGTAAGAGGATATGTGAAATCCAGAGAGAAACCCAAGATCTCCCTTTCCCACATTCTTCATCTCCTTTTGTCTTCTCTCTAGACTATCAGAATCTGCATCTCCTGAGGGCAGGATCTATAAGTTTCTTTACAATGACCATCACCCATGACTGATTGATTGAGAGACATGTATTCCCACCATTGTAATTGACGTTTTATTTGGTTCTTTCCCTTAATAGAATGTAGGTTCCTTGAGGGCAGGGACTGTTTCATTTTTGTTTTTATTCTCCCAGAACTTAACACAATGCTTAGGATTTATTACATGTTCTTGTCTGGTAATGTTCACTACAAAGGAGGAGGACATAACTCTAAAAGGCTCTGTCTGTAGAGGCCTGATATTGGACTATATATTTGTTGTTGGTAGTGTCAACACGGAAATCTAGAAATCCCCAGTTTATTTAGTTTGAGGGTAGAAACCCCAGGTTTTGACCTTGTCACAGGAGAGGTTTCCCCCTGAGGGAAGGTCCCACTTCACCAGACAATAGACATCCACTTCAGGTGGGAGGCAGACCCCATCCAAAGTCAAATAGCTCTTTTGTCTCCAGAAACCTTTCTCAGTATATCACACCCTCCTTACTGAGGATTGAACTCAGGACCTTCAGCTTGCTAGACTGATATACTACCTACTGCACCAAAGCTGACCAAAGGGCGTCTTGACTCCGGTTCAGTCTTGGAAATCAGCTCTCTTGTCGTAGTAGTAGTAGTGCTAACCCCTTTTCCCTTGATTAAAGAGTGATTTTGACTATTTAATAGTTCTGTGTTTTCCATTCATAAGCAAAGGATAAACTATGGGAGTGGAAACACCGAGAAAAAGCAACTGCCTGAATACAGAGGTTGAGGGGACATGACAGAGGATAGACTCTAAATGAACACTCTAATGCAAATACTATCAACAAAGCAATGGGTTCAAATCAAGAAAACATCTAATGCCCAGTGGACTTACGCGTCGGCTATGGGGGGTGGGGGGGGGAGGAAAAGAAAATTATCTATGTCTTTAACGAATAATGCTTGGAAATGATCAAATAAAATATATTAAAAAACAAAAACAAAAAAAAATAGTTCTGTGTTTTTTCTAGTTGACACACCTAACAAAAATGTTTACCTTAGATGTGGGAGACTGGAGTTCTGCAAAAATGAAAGAGAGGGGGCCCACACTAAGGAAACCAGGGATGCTTAAAGTACTGAAATGTTATGTGCTGCGGTAGGAGATTGGGGTAGAGGGGGAGAGAAGATCAGAGAAATCTTCCTGAGTAGGGACATTTTAGAGGCATTAGGAAGAAGAGACTGATTCCTACAGGAAGATATGAGAATGGACTCTTCCAGGAATAGAAGACAAGAGGAGGTAATAGAGCCAAGGCCAGAAAATAGCTACAAATCTAGTTTGCCTGAAATATAGAGCGTATCAGGAAGAGTAACCCTAGATGAACTATATTTGGAGGCACTGAAGGAATTACTGCATGGGTTTGCTTAATCACTGGCTGATCTTTGAAAGAATGCATGCAAGACAAAACTGCTATAGGCCTGGGGAAGGGCAAAAGTTATCCTAGTATCTTCTCTCTTTTAGCCTATAAACAAATTCATAAACAAAAAAGGAGCACAGATGGATGAGATGGATTTCAATTCCTGCTTTAGCACCTGGGACACTTCCCTTTTCTGGATAAGGCAAATATCAGTCAAGTCCATGCTTTGTAGGTCAAGTCCACTTAATACCATAGTTTATGGTCCCTTTCTTCCTACCTCAACCCACAGGTCATGTGCATGGCAGAGCACACATGTGCCTTTGATGCAACAAAGATGTCAGTGTCTTCTGCTCATGTCATTAAGCCGAACCTCAACTTTTGCTCTCTTAAGGGCTTCTCTGTACCCTATTTGCTTGTAGTTTTTTTTCTGAGCAATGCTTCCTGCAACCAACTTTTGAGCTTCATTCCTTCAGGACAACCTGTCATCCATCTCAGTTCCAGTCTACAATGGTGTGGTGACTAGAGGCTTATCTGTGATAAAGGCAGGCTGACAGCTCTTTAGTTATAGCTAGACTGCAGCCAGCTATCAAGAGCCAGGCAGATTGCTTTCAGGTTAAGATGAAATATTTTTCCTCTTAATGTTTATGTTCAGGACTGAAACTATAAGACTTTGTCCCAAGTAACTATCTGATTTAAGGTTTCAAATTATCAGTGTTTTTTTTTTGTTTTTTTCTGGTTTAGCTTACAAATGAATTTGGGGCAGAACATAAACTAAATGAAGGAGGCAAAGTCTTTATTTTCCCCTTACTTAATCCAAATTCTTGCTTTTATTATGTATAGATCAGCAGCAAAACTCCATACCACTTGTACTGTATTTTCATCAGCAAAAAAACCTTGCTGTTTCCTAATACTAGCAAATTACATAAAACGTATTATTATTTTTTGAAACCATTACCTTTTGTCTTAGAAACTAAGTACTTGTTCCAAGACAGAAGAACAATAAGGGCTAGACAATGGGAGTTAAATGACTTGCTCAAGGTCACACAGTTAGGAAGTATCTGAGGTCAAATTTGAATCTAGGACCTCCCATCTCTAGGCCTGGCTCTCAATCCATTGAGCCACCTAGCTGCTCCCCTAGAACATATTATTAAAGAGATAGTGATAGAACATCTGAAAAAGCTGCTCCAGGAAGTTCATTATGGGGAAAATCTCATCACTCTGCAAGGTCTCTAATGAGAGACCTTGGCATTACCACCTTCTTTCTCTCTTATTGAAGGGTGGATCTATGAACTTCAAAACCTCCATCTAAGGAGGAAACTCAGCTCAGAATATCTCCTTATTTCTCATCTGGCTGCATGACTTGGTGATTTCCCTGACTTTCCTAATATGCCCTTGTGTTGGGTACCTTCCCTAGTGTCTCCCCTCACCTGGTTCAATTTTATTTTGTGTGTTATCTTCCACCATTAGATTGTAAGATCCTTTAGGGCCAGGGTTGCCCTTTTATGGTATTTATATTCCCAATGAGTAGATGCTTAATAAGTGTTTATCAACTATCAATTAGTCACAAAGCTATGGCTTCAGTATGTACAGGTCCTGCCAAACCAACCTCATTTTTTTTTATAAGGTTAACTAGATTGGTCACCCAGGGGAGTATTGTAGCTATAGTTTGCCTAAACTTAAAGCAAAACATTTGAAAAAATCTCTTTTGATATTCCTATGGATATATTGATCAGGTGAACTAATCAGGTCTATTATACATGCAAAACATCACATGCAGTCTATTACTGTAGTTCTTGGAATGATCCGACACTCATTTGGATCAATCATACAATGCCGCCCAGGATTTTCCCTCTTTCTGTCTAATTGGTTGGCTAGAACCTACTATCAGAATCTCAGCCAGCTGAATGATTCATATTGCCCTAATAAGGATAAGTTGCATTGTTGTCAACAAATGGGTAAATTATAATTGTGCAAAACCCTCTCAGAACTCTCTAAAACTCATCCCCACAGGCCGGATGGAGTTGTTCATCCAGTGATCACTCATCTATATGATGCTTAGACTGGTACAAAGATTCCTTGATTTCTAGAGGCAAACAAGATAGAACCCAGAATAGCTATGCAGGATTTCTCCAATTTAAGACTGAAAAAGAAAAAGAGATATCATCAGTCCAGATAGGAGAGTATTCACATTCCAGTCCTGCATGAACTTTCACTACCACATAAGCTGGACACATTTTATTGTAACTCTTTTCATATTTTTTTAATTCAAAGACATTTTATTTACCCAATTACATATAATAATAATTTTCAACACACATTTTCCAAAATACTAAGTTCTAAACCATTTCCCTCCTTCCCCTTATCTCTATTCACTCTGAGATGTAAGCAATTTGATCTGGGTCATACGTATATTATCATGCAACACACACTTCCATATTGGTCATTGCCATAAATATCTCTTTTCATATCTATAGCTTCTTAACATCACTTTTATGGTATACTTGTTATTTATCTGTCATTGTAAATAATAGGCAAGGTAGGTGAAACAGTGGATAGAGAACTGAATTAGAATCCAACCTCAGACTATAACTCTCTATAAATCTCTGTATCCATTTTCCCATCTGTAAAATAGGGATAATAATAGCATATACCTCCCAGAATTGTAAGGATAAAGTAAAATATTTTTTTGCAAAGTGATTTGAAACCCTTAAAATTCTATATAAACTCTAACCATTATTACTAAGCTACTTATACTTAGAGTGCCTTGTGGCTAGTCCACAACCTAAGAATGCCATCAGTCAGTTAATGTTCCCTTTATCTCCACATTTTTGTGATTGTTTCTCTAGTTTATTTTGAATCTCTCCTGTGTCCTGGGTTTGAGAGATTGATTTCTGTTTCCATCTGTCAGATTACTTTATGAATGCCCAAGTATTTACTATTGCCATCCACTTGACAATGATATTTCTCATTGAACTATCTCTATTAATGCCATTAACTTAGAAATTACCTGGATTAGATAAAAGATGATATGAATAGAAACTTTATTTGTCTATAATATTTTATTTAATTCTCAGCCCTAATCCCTATCCCTCTCAAGGGCAGAAACTCATTTTTGTGCTGAGGTCTACATCCCCCACACCAATCACTAATGTTTGAATTTGGGAATTGTATCTGTTCCTAACCATCTTGGTCTCCAGTAAGCCTGAAGGTGCATGCATGTAGTTTAGAGAGCTATAGAAGCTTAGAATATCTCTCCTGATCACAACTGTGTTGGTAAATTGGACAGAAGATCCCATAGGGTACCCTAGTAGCTGTGATAACACTCATTTTCTCCCTATGTTCTTAAAACTTCCTTTAGCTCTGTCACAAAATTTGTTGGGTTTCTCTATAAGGAGATGACCATTGCCTACTATTACCAGACTTGGCTTCAAAGGCAAAAATTCAGAAGAAGGGTGAGTTGAAGAATGTACCAGATTTAAATTGTTATTCCGTTGATTCACAAAGTGTAGTGGGGGTATCAGGAATACCCCAAAGAGTTGAAAAACTTGCCCCTAGAATGGTGTCTGTAGGACCCCTAGAGGTACAACATTCCTTTCTTTTAATGCCTGACTCCCCTTTAAATTTGCTGGGGAGAGACCTTCTATGCAAACTCAGAGCCACAATAACTTGTTCACCAGATGGTTCTTTATCATTGGAAGTACCAGAGGAATCTTTAAATTTACTTCCTGTACTTCTCTCGGAAAACCAGGAGGCAAAAGAGCCTTCCACTTTTGAAATACCTAAGGATATACCCGAGTCTCTGGGCCACATCTTCTTCGGATATAGGCTTACTTAAATCTGCTGTTCCTGTGCAGATAAAAACTAAATCTAGCCCACCTCCTTCCATCCCTCAGTATCCCCTCTCAAAGGAGGCAATTGAGGGTATTACACCAGTTATTAACTCATTAATAGAACAGGGAATAATAATCCCTTGCAAATCTGAATACAACACGCCCATCCTGCCAGTTAAAAAACCAAAAAGAGGGCCCGATGGCAAGCACCTCTATAGATTCGTACAGGATCTGAGGGCAGTGAATAATCACGTTATAAAGAGACACTCCATAGTTTCTAACATAAACACTATTATTTCCTCTATTCCTAGCACAGCTACATACTTTATAGTAGTAGACTTGTGTTCAGCTTTCTTTTCCATACCTATACATGAGAACTCCAGGCATTTTTTTGCTTTTACCTGGAAGGGCTCACAATATTCATGGAGTCGGCTGCCACAGGGTTATGTGGAAAGTCTGAGTTTATTTGAGCAAATTTTGAGCCAAGACACAGACAATATAACATTTAAAAATAGTAAATTAATCAAATATGTAGATGATCTACTCTTGGCTTCAACAGACGCAAAAACATGTCAAGAAGATAGCAAACACCTTCTTTTGGAATTGTACAAAAGAGGACATAAAATCTCGAAGGATAAAGTTCAGTGGTGTCTCCCTAAAGTAGAATATTTGGGATTCATCCTATCTGTGGGTGCTCATTATATTTCCCCAAAACGAATTGAGAATATTCAAAATTTAAGTGCTCCTACTACTAAGAAACAGTTGAGAGCAATTTTAGGAGCAATAGGGTTTTACAGACAATGGATTCCTTGCTATGGAGAAATAACTAAATCCCTTATAGCATTAACAAAGGATTCAGTTCCTGAACCCCTCAAATTAGAGCCTGAATACTTGTCAGCTCTGTCAGATCTAAAAAAGGCTATCATGTCTGCCCCTGCTCTAGGCATCCCAGATTACAACAAGCCATTTACTTTGTATGTGCATGAGCGAAGAGGAGTAGTCATGTTAACTCAGACTTTGGGACCTTTTCAGCACCCAATTGCTTATTATTCTGCTAAATTGGACCCAGTAGCAGCAGGAGCACCACCATGTCTTAGAAGAGTAGCTGCTACAGCCTTACTAGTAACAAAAACTGTTGATTTAGTATTGGGATGTCCATTAACAATAATGTGCCCACCTGAGGTAGAAGCATTATTGATAAAACATAGAACACAGCCATTCTCAGATCAGAGAATTACAAGATATGAAATAACCTTATTAAATAGTGAAAACATTACTTTAAAACATTGTACTACTCTTAACCCTGCCACCTTGCTTCCAGATTTACCAACTTCAGGAGAACCATTACACAATTGTGAAACATTAGTGTCCATGGCAGAAAAGCCTTGAGATAATCTCTTGGATACTCCCTTAGACAATGCAGATCTGATTTTATTTACCGATGGTTCCTCTTTTATGAGGGAAGGCATACGTTACACTGGAGCTGCCGTAGTCTCAGAATTTGCCACTGAATGGTCAGCTGAGATGGAGCTGGCCTGGTGTCACTAGAATCCTTGCTTAGACAGACCTTGTGGTGAGTGTTAAAAGACTGACTGACTGATCTCTCTCTCTTAAGACTCAGGTCTAGGCCATGTTGGCTTAAGGCCCTTCATACTTATTTCCTTTTTCTCTCTTTCTCTCTTTTCTTTAATTCCACATTTGTATTAATTAAAATCTCTATAAACCCAGTTGACTTGGGTATTTGAATAATTGGGAATATTTCCCTGGCGACCACCTTATATTTGATTTAAAGACACTGTAGTGAAACATATTGTCTGCGGTCAAATTTACTCACCCTCTCTTATATCTATCACAATTTATATCTTCCACCATTTTAACTCACTACAGTTTACAACATCACTCTTTTAACTGTTACAGTTTAAGGCCTTCAACCATTTTAAATCTAACAGTTTAGATTGCTGCTGGAAAGTTGTCCAGTCCATAGTTATCTTTCTCACAATCTCTGTGAAAAACTTGAATGCTAGGGATGTCTCTTTCATAGGTGTGCTCTACTGAGATGGCCATGCTTCTCAATGAGTAGCACCTATATATCTATATATATATCTATATATCTTCTTGCATTCATAATAAATGCTTCTGGGATTTTAAGGTGAGTTTACTCATTACTTTTGATATGAGAAATTTAAACAAGAATTAAGGAGATGAGAGTTAATAAGATGGGGAGATATGGGCTAGACAATATAGTATAATTAGGGGAATTCAGAACTGGTTGAAAGACCAGATGCCAAAAATGTCTGTTAATGGTTCAATGTCAAATCAGAGAGAGATCTCCAATGGTGTTCCTAAGTGATTTAACCTCGGTCCAATATTATTTAATGTAGGATCTTAGTCTTAGAGGAGGGAGTGACCTCTGAAGCTATCTTTTCCAACCTTCTTGTTTTACAAATGAGGAAAATGAAACTGAGAGGTTAAGTGACTTGCTGAAGGTCATGTTGGCAGCAAAATAATAAGAGTTGGAATTTGAACCCATGTTCTCTGTCTCCAAACTCAGTGCTCTTTACACTATAACATATTGTTTTCCATTATCAATGATTTGGGTCAGGCATAGATGGCATGTTTATCAAATGAATAGATGATACAATGTTGGATTGACAGCTAATGAGTTGGAGGACAGTCAGTATATAAGATACAAAAATATTCTGACATTGGATTGAATCTAATAGAATGAGATTTTATTTGGATAAATATGAAGTACTACATTTGGGTTAAAAAAAACCCAACTTTTAGGTACAAGACTGAGCTCTCTAAGACCCAGGTCAGGCCCATGAGGAAAAGTCAATTGTCTTTCCTCCATATTTCTTCTCTCTGCCTAATGGTTCAGTATCCATTTGACTTCTTTATCCTTTTTTGGGTATTCCCCTCAGTGGAGGGGAAGATGAAATTTTGAGGCAATAATTCTACTCTAGGCCATGGACAAATGGGGAATCTAGAGATCAGGATTACCACTGGCCAGAGGAGCAACAGTTTACATATGATAAGAGTGGATTCCCCGGGGAATTTAAGTCCTACCACAACTTGAATTTCTATTTCTATAAAAACATATTAGAGTTGGAAGGGATGACAGAGACCACTTAGTCTAATTCACACTTGAGCAAGAATCACACCTGTAATGGTCACTAGGACTTGGAAGGCTTTCAGTAAGGGCCAACAAAACTCTTGAGGCAGTCCATTTTTCTTTTGTATATGTTATATTTATTGGAAAATTAGTCCTTACCTAGAACCTAAATTTGCCTTTTTTTTTTGCCACTTTCACTGTAACTCCTGGTTTTGCTCCACAGGACTAAGAAGAATAAATTTAATCCCTTTCCCACATGACAGCCATTCAAATACTTCTAGACAGCTCTTATTTCTCCCTTAAGTCTTCTCTTACAGGTTAAATATTCCAAAAGAGCTTTCAAACTGTTTTCACCTTGCATGACTTCTAGCCCCTTCACTGTCCTTGCTGTTATCTGGATATCTTTTAGCTTATTAATGCTTTTCCTAAAAATACACCTCAGATAGGGTCTCACCAGGGCAGAGAACAGGGACATTATTTCTGGACATTATGCTTCTCTTATGTAGCCAAAGCTTTCATGAACCTTTTTGGCTGTTATATAATGCTACTGACCTATTGACTTACAGTTCAATAGCACCCTCCCTAGATCAGTTTTAAGACATTCCTCACCGGGCCCTGATGCTCTAGACTTTTTATACTATGCTCCAGCTCTGAAAGTTTACTCTGCTTCTGTGGCCCTTTCCTCTGATTGGTTCCTTTTAGAATCTCCATTTTAAGGAAAACATCTACTTCATCCATATCTTCATTCCTCTCTTGGATCTTTTTTGAACTTTCTCATTCCTCTTTCCTCCCACAGTGGGCTAGTACCTTCTCTCTCCTCACTCCCCAATGTTTTTTAGCTTCCTTTTATATTAGTCTTCCCCCATTAGAAGAGAAGCTCCTTGAGGGCAGACAGTTTCTTTCTTTTTGTTTGTATTTACATCCCTAGGGTTTAGCACAATGTCTGGCACTTAAAGCTTAATAAAAGCTTGTTGACTTGACTAGACAAACCTGTTGAGCCACACACACACACACAAAGATCTGCCACTCACTATAGTTTCATCCCTTTCTCTTAGGTTCCCTCTTTATCGGTTGCCTCTTTTTCACAGACACTAGAAATGGCCCTGTCCCTTCTGCCTCCACAAGGGCTTCTTGGCCCTTAGAGATTCATCAACTATAAAATCTATTGTGTATTAAAGCTGGAAGAATTCTTAGAGCATATATGTGCACACATACACACTAAAATCAGAGCTGAAAAGGTTATATATTACCTATTTGAACCTCTCACCTCACAGAGGAATTGAAGGCTAACAGGAGGAAATGACTTCTACAAGGTCGTGTAACAAGAAAGCAGCAGAAATATGACTAGGACCCATGCCTCTTGACTCCAAGATCTAGTTCATTCTCCTTCCTTTCCCTATTTCTCATGTGCACAACACAGTATTTATCTGCTTAGTTATTCCCTACACGTCTGGAACAGGGCCCTTTGCGATTAAGCTGCCTCAAGGCATAAAACTCAAGTTGATATGTTCACTAAGTACATAAGCCAAAACAAAACAACAGCAGTAAGTAGAGTTATGAAAATAGGCCCAATCAGCTAACTCTGGTTTGATTCACTATACAGGACAAAGGAGGGAAGGGTTTTATCAATACAGAGTTTGACTATCACTGGGCACCCAAATAATTCCTTTGGCCTTCCTCAGAGTTTATAGTTAATGTGCTGCTGGGAACTTTTCAGAGGCTTTCCACTGTCTACAGAATAAAATAGACATTCCTGGTCCTAACATTCAAGGCTCTCTATCATGTAGCTCCATCTTGCTTTTCCAGTCTTATTTTATGTTATCTTCCTCCGCATACCAGATATTCTAGCCAATCTGGACTATTCATTATTCCCTGACCTTGTTCTGTCAATACCTCACCTTATACACTTGCATAGGATGCTCTCAAGCTTGGAATGCTTTCTTTTGTCATATCTGTTTATTGAAAGTGATCTCTTCTTTCAAAATCCAGTTCAACAAGATAGCAGATTAAATGTAGGGACTTGTCCGAGCTTTCCTAAATTCCCCTTCAGACAACTTTAATGCTTCAAAATGAATTCTGGACCAGGAGAACATTGTACACAGAGACAAACACACTGTGGTATCATCGAACGTAATGGACTTCTCCATTAGTGGTGGTGTAATGTCCCTGAACAACTTGCAGGGACCCAGGAGAAAAAAACACCATTCATAAGCAAAGGATAAACTATGGGAGTGGAAACACCGAGAAAAAGCAACTGCCTGAATACAAAGATTGAGGGGACATGACAGAGGATAGACTCTAAATGAACACTCTAATGCAAATACTATCAACAAAGCAATGGGTTCAAATCAAGAAAACATCTAATGCCCAGTGGACTTACGCGTCGGCTATGGGGGGTTGGGGGGGGGAGGAAAAGAAAATGATCTATGTCTTTAACGAATAATGCTTGGAAATGACCAAATAAAATATATTAAAAAAAAAAATAAAAGCAAAAAAAAAAATGAATTCTGGAATAGTAGAACCAACAAAAGGTGAGGTAAAACAATTTTCCTTCCCAAGACAACTTAGAAGGCTTTCAGGAGAGTTGTGCCTCACTGCGATGAGAGGATCACAGTTTTGTTCAGGCTGAGCCCCAGCAAGCCAGAAGCAGCTTTTGGAGGTGACTGAATTGGCAACTGTAGCTTCTAGAGCACTCAGCCTGGAATCAGATGAATGGTCAGAAGAAGATTACAAGGGACTTTTTCCTGGAACTAGGTGCAAGATTCTGTTGCACTGCCCATATGTGATTCTGGATTGCAGTCCCAGGGCAAGGAGGAGCACTAACACACTAGAGTGGCTGCAGGAGAATGGGGATCCTGGGAACAATTTCAGGACACAAAAGAGAGTTGGTTACTCATAGACCAGAGCACAGGTCAGGAGAGCAGCGACACCTCTCCTTAGATCATACCACCTTGGAAGAACTGCAAACATAAATATCCCTAGATTTAGCTCTAAAAAAAGTAGGACAAAAAAACTGAAGCTTGGGACAAAGTCCCCTCCTTCCTGGGAGCAGAGCCCAACTTTCACATACATTTTAAAGTCAAGATATAGACTGGGAGAAAAACAAAGGAGCAAGCAACAACAGACAAGAACTTGACCATAGAAAGCTACTATGGTTACAGGGAAGATCAAAATACAAACTCAGAAGAGGACAACAAAGTAAAAACAAACACATCCAAAGCCTCAAAGAAAAATGTGAATTGGTCTTAGGCCCCCCAAAATACCCAGAAAAGCTCAAAAAGGAAAAAAAAACAATTAAGAAAAGTTGAGGAAAAATTGGGAAAGAAAATAAGAGTGATATAAGATAATAATTAAAAGTATTAACTTGGCAAAAGTGATGCCAAAAATAGTGAAGAAAATAACCTTTAAAAGATAGTATATGGTAAAAAAAAACCCACAAAACAACATAGGCCAAATGTTGAAAGAATGCAAAAATCCATTGAATGGGGAGAACTCCTTAAAAAGCCGAATTGGCTAACTTGAAAAATATGTATAAAAATTCACTGAATAAAAGAAATTCTTCAAAAAGTAGATTTGACCAAATGGAAAAGGAGGTACAAAAGCTCACTGAAGAAAATAATTTCTTAAAAATTAGAATTAAATAATTGGAAACTAATGATGTCACAAGACATCAAGAAATAATATAATAAAATTAAAAAGAATGAAAAATAGAAGAAAATGTGAAATACCTCATTGGAAAAGCAACTGATTGGGAAAATAGATTGAGGAGAGACAATTTAAGAATTATTGTTCTACTTAAAATCCATGATCAAAAAAAGAGTCTTGATATCATATATCAAGAAATTATCGAGGAAAATTGCCCCGATATCCCAGAGCCAGGAGATAAAATAAAAATTGCTTCCAGAAGGAGATCTCAAAATGAAGACTTCCAAGGAATATTATGGCCAAATTCCAGAGCTGCAAAATCAAGGAAAAAATAATATATGCTGCCAGGAAGAAATAACAAAAATGTGGTGTCACAACCCGAATAACACAAATTTTATCAGTTTCTACAATTTAAAAATGGAGGACTGGAATACATTTTAGAAAGTGAAGAAGTTAGAATTACAATGAAGAATCATCTACCTAGTAATACTAAGTATAATCCTTTAGAAGAAAAAAAAATGGATTTTGGGTGAAATAGAAGACTTCCAAGTATTACTGATGAAAAGAACAAGCAGAATAGAATCTGACTTTCAAATACAAGATTCAAGAGAGGCATAAGAAGTAAACAGGAAAGAGAAATCATAAGAGATTTGATAAGCTTAAACTGCTTATATCCCTATATAGGAAGATATTTGGAACTCCTAAGAACTTTATTGTTATTAGGGCAGTTAGAAGGAATATACACAGATAGAAGGCACGAGCATGAGTTGACTATGATGGGATGATATCTAAAAATAAAACTAAGGGGTGAGAAAGAGGGATGCACTGTGAGAAGGGGGTAGGGAGAGGTAGAATGGGATAAATTATCTCACACAAAAGAGGTTTTACAGTGGAGGGGAAAATGGGAATGGCTGGTGGACAACACTTGAACCTTACTCTTATTGGAATTGGCTTAAAGGGTGAATGATATGTATACTCAGGTAGGTATAGAAATCTCATACCTTATAGCAAAGTAGGAGGGGAAGGTGATAAGAGAAGGAGAAAACTGATAGAAGTGGGGGTGGATTGGGGGGGAGGAGGAGATCAGAAAGAAAACAATTTTGAGGAGGAACAGGATGAAAGGAAGAGGGGTTATAGAGTGGAGAGAAATACATAGTAACTATAATCATGAAAAATTTTTTACAGAAAGTTTCTCATACCTAATTTCTCAAATATATAGAGTACAGAATCAAATTTATAAGAACATAAATCATTCTCCAAATGATAATTGGTCAAAACATGTAAACAAACAATCTTCAAGATGAAATAATCAGTTATTTTTGTCACATGAAAAATGCTTTAAATTATTACTGATTAGAGAAATGCAAATTAAAATAACTCTAAGATACTAACTCATACCTATCAGATTGACTAATGTGATCAAAAAGGAAAATGACAATATTGGAGGGGATGTGGGAGAACTGGGACACTAAAACCCAGCTGGTGGAATTGTGAACTGATCCATCCATTCTTGTAAGCAATTTGGAACTATGCCCAGAGGTCTCTAAAACCATGCATACCCTTTGACTCAGCAACACCACTACTAGATTTAAATCTCAAAGAGATCAAATAAGGGGGAAAGTACCTATATGTACAAAAATATGTGTAGCAGCTCTTTTTTTGTGGTGGCAAAAATCTCGAAATTATGGGGATGTCCATCAATTGAGGAATGTCTGAACAAGTTATGGTATATGTGTGTGATCGAAATATTATTGTTCTTTAAGAAATGATGAGCAGGATGGTTTCAGAAAAACCTGGAAAGGCTTAAATGAATTGATGCAAAGTGAAGTGAGCAGAATGAGGAGAACATTGTGCACTGTAACGGCAATACTGTACCATGATCAACTGTAAATGACTTAACTAATCCAAGTAAAACAATGATCCAAGATAATTCTGAAGGACTTATGATTAAAAAATTCTGTTTTCCTCTAGAAAAATAATTCATGGAGTCTGAATGCAGATTGAAGCATTCTTTTTTTTACTGTCTTTATTAAAAATTTTTTTGTATGTGTGTGTTTTCCTTCACAATGTGACTTATATGGAAATATATTTTGCATTCTGCACATATATAGCCTATATCCAATTGCTTGCTTTCTCAATGAGAAGGGAAGGGAGAGAGGAATAGAAAAAAATTTGTAACTCAGAATTTTAAAAATGCTAAAAATTGTTTTTATATATAGTTGGAAAAAATTAAGTATTTTTAAAAATCTAGTTTAAGTGCTCTCTAGTTATTGTCATAGTGGAATAGGTGAATGCTGGCTCTAAAGTGAAAAGACCTGGATTCAAATCCCAGCTCTGCTACTTATTATATGTTACCTTTGTAGTTCACTTAACATATCTAGGCTTCACTTACCTGTCTGTAAAATGAAGGAGTTGGATCAGGTGGTTTCTTTCTTTCTTTCTTTCTTTTTTTAAACATTATTTTATTTGGTCGTTTTCATACATTGTTCATTGGAAACAGATCATTTTCTTTTCCTCTCCCCAACCCCCAACCCCCCCCCTCCCCTAGCCGACATACGATTCGTCTGGGTATCACATGTGTCCTTGCTCTGAACCCATTTCCTTGTTGTTGGTATTTGCATTAGGGCGCTCATTTAGCATCGCTCCCTCAGTTTGTCCTCTGCTTGAGGATAGTTTGTATTTTTTTCTTTCTCTCGTAGATCGCTGCAGGTTGTTCAGGGACATTGTAAAGCCATTACTGGAGAAGTCCATTACGTTCTCTTGTACCACAATGTGTCAGTCTCTGTGTACAATGTTCTCTTGGTTCTGCTCCTCTCACTCTGCATCACTTCCTGGAGGTTGTTCCAGTCTCCATGGAATTCCTCCACTTTATTATTCCTTTGAGCACAATAGTATTCCATCACCAACATATACCACAATTTGTTCAGCCATTTCCCAATTGAAGGGCATCCCCTCATTTTCCAATTTTTTGCCACCACAAAGAGCACAGCTATGACTATTCTTGTACAAGTCTTTTTCCTTATTATCTCTTTGGGGTACAAACCCAGCAGTGCTATGGCTGGATCAAAGGGCAGACAGTCTTTTGTCGCCCTTTGGGCATAGTTCCAAATTGCCCTCCAGAATGGTTGGATCAATTCACAACTCCACCAGGAATTCATTAATGTCCTGACTTTGCCACACCCCCTCCAGCATTCATTACTTTCCTTTGCTGTCATGTTGAACAATCTGCTAGGTGTGAGGTGATACCTCAAAGTTGTTTTGATTTGCATCTCTCTGATTGTAAGAGATTTAGAACACTTTTTCATGTGCTTATTAATAGTTTTGATTTCTTTAGCTGAAAATTGCCTATTCATGTCCCTTGCCCATTTTTCAATTGGAGAATGGCTTGATTTTTTTGTACAACTGGTTTAGCTCTTTATAGATTTGAGTAATTAGACTGGACCAGGTGATTTCTAATATCCTTTATATTTCCAATTCTATGGTCCTATAATTTTCCATGCAATTTTCCCTGATTATTCCAGTTGAACCTGATCTCTTCTTTTTTGCAATTTCCTAGGGCACTTTGTTTGACTCTCTCCTCTGCCTTCAACACATTCTAATTTATATCATACTTGTCTGTGTACATGTGTTATCCTTCATAAGAAAATATGGTAAATAATGTGTCTTTTTTATCTTGTTATTTTTAATGACTAATATAGGCCTCTGAGCTTAATAGGTGTTCAGCAAACCATCTTTGAATGTTAATTCAGTTAATGAAATAACATAAAGAGAACACAAAGTCTGAGGCCTGCTCCTAGCTTGTAGAGAGGAAAAGTTCTCCTTGATCAGCCCTTTTTGCCAGTGATCTAATATATGTGGTGCGTCTATTTAATAGAATTATTTAATTCTATAATCAGTCAGTTGGTAATCATTTACCAAGGGCTTACTATGTATTGGACACTGGGATACAAAGAAAGGCAAAAAACACTTCTGACTCTCAAGGAGCTCATAGTCTAATTGGGAAGACAATATGCAAAAACTGTATACAAACAAGATATAGACAACATAAATTAGCTGTGATCAACAGAAATAAAGTGTTAGCATTAAGGGAGATTAGGAGGGCTAGGAGGAGAGGATGTTAGAAATTACCTTGTCTAAATCCATATATGATGGATGAATTCTTTTTGTTTCAACATTTCTAACAATAACAACAAAAACAACATCATCAGTATCATCAACAAGACTTTCATGTTTTAAGAACCTTTAGTGATGGGGAGCTGCACACCTAGTGAGAAAGCCCATTCCATTATCGGACAGCTATTATTATTAGGGAGTTTCCCCTTACAGTGAGTGAGTCAGAATCTGTCTTCCTCTGACTTCTTCCCATTGTCTTAGTTTCACTAAGGGCCCAAGTAGAATAGGACAAATACTTCTTCCACACAACTACCTTTCAGGTATCTCAAGATAGTATGTTTCCTTAAGTCGTTTATTAGAAAATCCTCCCATTCCCAACCCTCTCTCCATTTCTTTCAACCAATCCTTATATGACATGGATTTTCTACTGCCAGTTTGACACCTGAATTCACTAGTATGCTTGTAAATTGTTAGTGGTCATTGTGAATCAAATTCATATTTAACTAGGAATTTGTCTGGGGGAAGGACCACATAAAATAGATGGTTCACCTCAGGAGTGGTCTTCCAGGAAAGCAGAACACTGAGATTTCTATGCGATTGAAGGATTATTTGGGGTTTGGTGAAGACTGGACTAAGAATAAGGAGAAATTATTTTTTAGGATGAGAGTGAGGAAGAGTTTACCTGGATATAGTCATGGGATTGTGATTGGGAACTGAAAAAAAAAAAAAGCCCTCAATTGCTGGCCTCTAGATTTTATCACCCTTGGGCAAAGTCTACCCTAGTTAAAACTCTCTTATCTCAGTCTTCAGAAATTGATGATTCTTAGGGGAAGTAATCAAATTGAGTTTCTGGATCAATGAAGCTGAGAACTAGTCATGACTTAAGAATGAGGTGATGGAGATATCCAGGAAGGCCAGGTCTCAGCATCTAGTCTTACCTATTCCTTTACAACAGGGATCAGGAGGTGTGGCAAGATTCCTTAAGGTGCTAAAGCCCTCCCTCATCTGTTTCCTACTATCAGAAGACCTGAGTTTTGTGAGTCAGACAGACAGACAGATAGACAGAGACAGAGACAGAGAGAGGGAGAGAAGGCAAGGGAGAGGGAGAGAGAGTGAACATTTAAGTCTTTACTATATGCCAGGAATTGTGCTAAGGAAATACAAATACAAGAAGTAAGATAGTCCCTACCCTCAAGGATCTTACATTTTAATGGAGGAAGATAACACCTAAAAGGGAAAGGAGTGGAAGGGAACTTGTATGGGAGCAAGGAAGGTGTTGATGAAGAGAGGAAATTTAGAGATTAAATGGAGCCATAAAGTGAAGGATGATTGGAGATTCTCTTTAAGCAGTGATCTGGGTGAGAGTCACCAGTCTGAGGGATGGAGCTTCTCCAGGATGTGAAAGTGACTGGTGATGAAGATGAGAAGAGTTTGAAGAATGAGGGTAGTCTTGAGTGGAGTGAAACATGGCTGGGATTCTTCCTGAAAAAGTGGTTTTAATCCAGGCTCTGCCATTGACTTGGTATATGACCTTTAGTAAAAGACATTAGCGACTTAAAGTCTTAATTTTCCCCAAGCAAATCATCAACTACTTTCCATTAGGGGTCTGAATGGCATAGTTTCCTAAATTCCTAACTAGCTCTGACATAGAATGCACCAGGACCATCGGAAGGGACCTGTCACCCTGAACTCAAGATAACTGCTCCATATTAAGGACCAATCTTGATATTTTAGGGAGGAGGGAACTGAGATCCAGCAATGGGAAATGACTTGACCTGATGCATACAGCAGGTCATTGACAGAACTAATATTTGAACCCTAGTCTTCATACTCCAGATTAGTGCTCTTTTGTCTTTGATATTAGAGGGAGTGAATCAACTAGCCTTAAGTTTCTTAAGGCAGATTCTACCTAACATCTGGATAAAATTTACTCCATTCTTTAACCTGTAATTATTTAACCTGTAAGTCATGAATAGAGACCATCAAGTTTTTTTTTCTAACAATGGTAATAATCATCGATAGCATTTAAGATTTGCAAAGCACTTTATATGTTATGCCATTTGATCTTCACAAAAACCCTGAGATGTAGAAGCTTTTATTATTCTAATTTTACAATGGAGGAAACTGAACCAGAAAGAGGGAAAGTGAATTGTTCAAAATCACCCAGCTAGTAAATTGTCATTGGCTAGATTCAAGTTCAAGTCTTTTTTTCCTCCAAGTCCAACACTATATCCCCTATGCCATCTAGTTGGGATCTATTCCAGGCTCAGCAGGGGAAATTATTCCTCTGTTCCTTTTGTGAAGGTGCCCACAGTAGGTTGATTGCCATTTCTCAGCTTGTAGATCTTTCTTTTCTTTCTCTCCACTATTTCCTTCTTTGATTCTATGTCTCTTTAGAATTTATAATTTCAAGGAATGCAATTTAGTTCTCTATAGTCTCTATGGCTCACAGCCTGCTGGAGCTGGAAGGTTTAGAGTTCCTCTAGTGTACCTCTCCCCCAATTTTACAACAGAGGAGGCTGATGCACAGAGAGGGGACATGGTTTGTCTTAGGTCACACAGCCAGTTAACTGGTAGAACCAGGACTAGCACTCAGGCATCCTACCTCTCATTGTAGCTGTAGCTCTCGTTCAGCAGATATGTCCCCAGATTTCCTGGGAAGAAACAGGCACAATAAATGTGAAATCAACTAGTCAGTTCCCTGTTGGATCCAGTTTCTGCTGAGAGCCTAAGGGATGAAAATGATCCGAGGGCTGGCAGTCTCTTTGCCAACAGCCTAGAAATTGCTTTGCTCCCTGGGGCTGGTCCTCAGGGTGCTGGCTAAGTAGGGCAGTCAGCCTGTGATAGGACAATTGACATGGGGATCATCTGGGATAACAGAAACTACTTCTAGACTAACAAGCCTCTGCGTCCCTAGATGATTCCAGATACTGGGCAGCATGATATAGTGGAAAGAACATGGGACCTGAAGTCAGAATGATCTGAATTCAACTCTCCTTTCTGCTACTTCCTACCGGTGTGACCTTTCTTCTCTCAAGGCCTCTTCCTCTATAAAAATGAAGGAGTGATTGATTTGGATTAGATAAATTTTATGGTTACTTCTCAATCCTAAATCTTCCCAATGGAATCTGAGGTTTTACTGTAGTGAGAGACTAGCTTTGAGTCTCTTCAGTGGGGCTAGTCTTCTTCATTAGAAGCCTTATGAGCTCTAGTTGGGCTTTGGGAACAGGCAGGAAGGAAGAAATGAGAAAAGAAAAAAGAGGTATGAGAAGGAGACAATGTTCTATAGGGGAAGGAGCTCTAGACAGGGGGGCTGGTTCTACTCTTAGTGCTGTAGCTAACTCATTCTGTAACCTTGAGCAAATCACCTCTTTAAGCCTTAATTTCCTCATCTGTAAAATCAGGGGACTGTACCAAGTGACATTTAAAGTCACTTAAATTTTTAAAATTCTATGACTTAAATTAAATTCATAATAAGGGTACTGGGGGAAATACAGATAGAGAATTGCCTTCATAGAGCTGGTAATCTAGCTGGGGGATAAGACACAAACAAGGATCACTTTCATGACTCAGTATTACATGAAAAGTAACATGGAGAGGTACAAGCCACATACTCTGTAACATCTAAGAGAAAGAAAGGAAAGGTCCTTAGGAATGAGATCTTCCAAGAGAAGGCTTCTTGGGAAAAGACAGCCATATCATCTAATTAATTCCCTTGTGGGGGTACATTTGATATAGTGGAAGAACACTTGGAATCAGTAGAGTTCAAGTCCCTGCTTTGCCACTTGTTAGCTTTGTGACTATAGGGAAGTTCCTTGCTCTCTCTGTTTCATTGTTTTAATCTGTGATGTGAGATAGTTTGCCTGGATAACATCTGAGGTCCCTTACAATTCAAACATTACAAAATCTAAGAGGAAAAAGAACTTAGGGCAATAACTAGCATTTATATAATGCATAGTTTGCAAAGCATTTTATCTCATTTGAAACATAGTAATCTTGTGGGATAGATTAATAGGCATTGTTAGCCTCATTTTATGGATGGGGAAACTGTATGGATGAGGTTTATAGATTTTTTAAAAGTGACTTGCCTTCAGAAACATAGCTATTAAATGTCAGAGGTAGGATTTGAACTCATGTCTTTCTGACTCCAAGTCAAGCACAGTATCAGTGACTCAAACCTGATTTTTAGTGAATTAGAATGGTAGGACTAAAAAGGACCTTAAAATATAGAATATATAATATCAAAGATGGAAGGGATTTTACTTCATTTCCTCCAATCTCTTTATTTTACAGAAAAGATCACTGAGGACCAGAAAAAGGAAGTCTAACTTGCTCTAGATGGCAAGGGTCATAGTGGGAGAAAGACAATGGAAAGAAGAAAGGAATAGAAGGGATATGAAGAGGGAATGAGAGGAACACTAGCTGTTGTCACTGACAGCCTTGAAATTTAATGAAGATGAGGTCCCAGAAGGCTAGTTTAAAATCATTCCTATGGCCATGTTTGGCTTTGGCTTAGTGGCTAGTATGGAAATATAAGCCATTTCTTGTGACCAAAAGCTAACTAAACCTGAAATGGTGTGTGTGTGTGTGTGTGTGTGTGTGTGTGTGTGTGTGTGTGTGCCCCAAGAACTAAATTTAAAAAAATCATACATTAACCTGTTATTTAATCAAAGAGCAAAAAATAAATACTAAGACACTGCAGATTATGTATTAATTGCAGTCTGATGAAAATTGCAGCCACCTGAGTCCTCCAGAGTCCTCCTAAGACCTCTTCTAGGTTTCCCAGCTCAATTGACTCTGGGCAGATCTGTCACAGCCTTCAAACAGACCAATATGGGAGAGGCTGCAATAGCAGCGAGGGTCAAAAGGAGATTTTAGAAGGGGAAAAATATGTCCCTCTATCTCAGTCTCTGCTTTCTTGAAAATTGAACATTAGGAACACAGACTGCCAGGAAGATTATCTTAGAGATCATCTAGTCCAATAGAGGAGAATACTGAAGCCCTTGGAGAAGGGGAGGGACTCATTTTAAGCTGTACAACCAGTTGGTAACAGAGTTGGGACCCAACCCCTAGTTTTCCTTATGCCATTTCAGTGTCCCTTCCTAGCAAAGGCATGAAAGAAGTTCTAAAGTGATAGGGTTGGAGGGAATGGGGTATTATTTTCCACCTTTAATTTTCCATTTTTCAGCCTCTATGTGTTATTGGAGAATGAAGGTGACTGCCATAATCTGGAGCTATTTGGATTCTTAGAGGTGGCAACATGATGCAATGGAAAGAACATAGAATTTGGAGTCAAACTCTGGGTTCAAATATCAGCTCTGCTATATAACTGCTTCTGTGACCTTGGACTTGGCCAATTTCCTTCCTCAACAAGAACCCCAGTTTCCTCTTTTTGAAAGGAAGTGGGTTTAACTGCAAGGTTTCTTAAATCTCTCCCAGCTCTGCCAACTCTAAGTTGTGTCCTAATGTTCTTTCCAGTTCAAAATTCTATGATATTATGACTCTGGAATCTTGTTTTTCCCCCTCTCAGTTTTATGGTCTTGCTCATAATTTCACGTGGAACCAATTCTGCTGAAATCCATGTAGACAGATGGTGGTCCCCTCTGCTCTCCAGCTTTCCTGTCACTATCTCCCTAGGCTTCTGGTGAATGATACCATGGTAACCTGCTAAACTATGCCAGATGCCAGGGAAGTGGGAAACTTAGGTCCTCTAGATTCCCACAGCCCAGCCCCTTGGCTTAGGAGTCTGCTTTGGGAATAGTTATAGTCTAAGAACTCTCTCATATTCTTCTTAAAGAGGAGGGGCTCCTTGGGAACAATTTCTGATTTAAGTTGTGAAAACTCTAGATCAATAGTTAGGAATCACTAGGTGGCTACAAAGGAAAGGTAGACTGGGGAGTAATCACAATAATCATAGCTTACATTGATTGACATGAGACTTTCTGGTTATGAAATTCTTTACATCATCTCATGTGCTTTTCATAACAGCACAGCGTTTGGAAAAATAACCTTTGGGTCAGAGGTTCCCTCCTTACATTAAGGGGCCAAGAAGCAAGATGTGAGGGAGAGATCTTCTACTTTTCTGGCTCATTTGTTCATGCCTAAATAAATCAGGGAATTTTAGCATCTGACACAACACCAGAGAGTGTAATCACTGACTCTCCTTCGTTCTCAATGCTTAGTATGAAAAGTTAATTATAAATCAAGGAAAGCAAATATAGTCAAATTGGAGTTACTAGAAAATAGCCATACCAGGGGTGCGACCCTGCCTTGAGTATTTAGCATAGTTTCAATCACAGTGCACAATGGGTAGGGCTCCCACTATACATGCTTCTTATTGAGGCTGGTGTATTCTCTCTTGTAGGTAGGCTGTACCTCATTACTCAGCCTGCTCTTCTTAGAAGATGCCAGCATGTGAAACCCAACATCCTCTTATATTTGTTCAGCCAGGTGTCAGGGACTTGTCTCTGCTCCTGCTGATAAGGCTTCCATCATTGTCTCCAGCTGTTCTCAACTTGCTGGTGTCTCAGTCCAGTTGCCCCAGCAGGAGACTCCCTCAGAGGCAAAGAGGGGAATGTCACCAGAGTGTCTCTGCCTGAGTCAAGAGCTTGGGGACATTCTTGCCTGCCTTGGCATAGGATCCATAAGAACACTGTGTCTTCCCCAAGACACAGTTCTATGTGTCTTTCATCTCCTAGAATGTACTCAATCATTAGAAACACCATATTTTTAGTTCTAGGACTCCATATCATTCTCTTGATGAACTTTGCCTCCCCCTGTCTCTTTGCCTCCCTCCTCCTTCTACTGTGCCAAGCCTCTTATGATCTGGAGACAGGTGGGAAAAGTGGACCAATTTTGGGTGTCATAACATGATATTGTAAACCTTGAAATTTCTCAGACTTGTGAATGTTAAAAATTTCCACCTTGGACTGGGAACATTCCCCATTTTGATGAGAAAACTCCTTGCTATGGGAATGACCTCTACTCCACCCGTACTTAAGACTGCTTTAGGGGAGAAAACTCCTTGCTAAACAAAGAAAGTGCTTGGACCCATGCTTATAATAAGGCAAGGAGTTCTTTGAGCCATGCCTATTTTTTAGAATTGATACAATGAGATGCTAGGTACCTAAAAGGGTCGGGCAAGTTTTCTCTTAATGAGATTAGTTGACTCAGCTGTGTTTTCACTGGTTCAGACTTACTGAGGAGATTAGTCGACACAGCAGCATTTTTTCTGGTTCAGACTTACTGAGGAGATTTGTCGACTTAGCAGGAATTCAGATGGGCAGTCCTTTGGAAAAAGTCTACAGTGATTGGTAGATGTAAGGACTTAGGGGAAGTGACATAGGAGAAAAACCCCTATATAAGAAAAAGCAGAATCTCTTGAAAAAAAATCCTTTTGGAGGATCTCTGATGAGGATCGCTTGGGAAGAATCTCTTGAGAGAGGCTCTGGAGAAGGGAAGCTCGTGGAGGACAATCTCTAAGGAGATCTCGCTGGAGCTCCTCTGAGGGGACTCTGTCCCTCTGGAGGCTCTGGAGAGAGGCCCTTTGGAACAGTTTCTGGCTGGAAGGCTCTTTAAGGAGGACTCTGGCTGGAACTCTCTCTGGTGAAGTCAGCTGAGATGGAACTGGCCTGGTGTCACTAGAATCCTTGCTTAGACAGACCTTGTGGTGAGTGTTAAAAGACTGACTGACTGATCTCTCTCTCTTAAGACTCAGGTCTAGGCCATGTTGGCTTAAGGCCCTTCATACTTATTTCCTTTTTCTCTCTTTCTCTCTTTTCTTTAATTCCACATTTGTATTAATTAAAATCTCTATAAACCCAGTTGACTTGGGTATTTGAATAATTGGGAATATTTCCCTGGCGACCACCTTATATTTGATTTAAAAACCAAGACACTGTAGTGAAACATATTTCTGCGGTCAAATTTACTCACCCTCTCTTATATCTATCACAATTTATATCTTCCACTATTTTAATCACTACAGTTTAAGACCTCAACCATTTTAAATCTAACAATATCTGGCAGGACAAATGTGTAGTTAAAGTTGAGGATGCCCTTACCCACTTTACAACCTCCTCTGCAATTGGAGAAGAGTTAACAGTTTCTGCTATATTAAGATCATGATTCCATTTTATGAAGGAAAGAAATGGGACTAAGAGGAGAGGTGGCTGCTTAGGTTCACATTAAAGTCCTGATCTGGAGCTTAGACCCATTGCCTCTGTAATTGCTCTTTCCATTATCCCAAGGTGAAGCAAAGGGACTATAGCCTCCTCCTCTTCAAAGTTCCCTTCAAAGTTTAGCTCATCACCTTCCTTTGAGAGCTTTTCCTGATTCTCCAATTATGAATAATCTCACCTCTGAAAAATCATTGTGTACAATTTACTTTGAATATATACCATATTTATGTAAAAATTGCTAGATGACATGGTGGTTAGAGAGACTACTGGACCTGGAGTCAAGAAGACCTGAATTCAAAATTGGATTCAGATACTTCTGAGCTTAAGGAAGTCCTTCCTTAACCTGGGCGAATCACTTGTCTAATTTAGTTTTCTTATCTGTAAAATGGGAATGGGGATAATAACAGCACTTACCTCCCCACATTTGTTTATAAGGAGAAAATGAGATCATATTTATAGATTCCTCTGTAAACCTTGAAGTATTATATAAATAATAATAATTATTATTATTGCTAATTTCTGAGGAGAAGCAGAGTGGTGCAATAAGAGATAGTGATGAAAGAGAACTAATCTCAGATCTGGAAGACCTAAGATCAAGTCCCACCTCTGACTGACATATTGGCTGTGGGACCCTGGACAAGTCACTTAACATTTCACTGTTTCAGACACCCAAGACTCAATTTTAGAGAAGGTAACCAGTCCATGTTGATTGGTAGAGAGATCTTCCTTAATTGAGAGTTCCCTATATCAATGAAATCATCAGCTATCCTCCAATTATCTGTGAACATGTTCTATCTCCCCTTAGTCCAAGTAGAAGATAAACTTCATGAGGTATGGGACTACATTTGTATCCACACTGCCAGACACATAGAAGATACCTGAGAAATGTTTTTTTAAAAAGTCTTAACCTTCTGTCAGAATCTATCAATACTAAGACAGAAGAGTGGCAAAGGCTAGGAGATCAGGGTTTAGTGACTTGCTCAGGGCCACACAGGTAGGAAGTGTCTGAGGCCAGATTTGAACCCAACTCCTTCTGACTCCAGTCCTGGCACTCTAGCCACTGTGCTACCTAGCTTCCCTGACAAATGCTTATTGATTAATAGCTTTCAGAATCCAGGGTCACCTCTCTGCCAGGTCAGAGCATCAGATGAAGATGTTGGTGGAGGACTGTGTATGCTCTATTCCTCTCATTTTACTGATAAAAGAACAGAGTTTCAAAGTGGCCAAAGGACTTGCTTAAGGTCATACAGCTACTAAGTGCTAACCTATGTCTTTTGATTTCAAGTCCAATTGCCATTCCACTGTACCACATTATTGGGGGGAATTTCAGTTTATGAGCTCCAGATTAGAGTTTTCTTCAGTCTCTTGAAGTGAAGTATATAGACCTAATTAACCAATATCATATCCATTTTATTTATTTATTTGGGTTATGCATACATTATCATGCAAAACACCTTTCCATATTGTTCATTTTTGTAAGTGAATAATCTTATAAAACCAAAACCCCAAAATATACCCAAAAGAACAAACAAAAAACCCTATGCTTTGATCTGCATTTCTACTTCAAGAGTTCTTTCTCTGAGGGTGGAGAGCTTTCATTGTTATAAGACTCTTAGAATTGTCCTGGATCATTGTGTTTTTGATAGTAGCTAAGTCTATCACATTTGATCATTCCACAATATTGCTGTTACTGTGTACAAAGTTCTCTTGGTTCTGCTTATTTCACTCTGCATCAGTTCATGCAGGTCTTTCTAGCTCTTTCTGAAATCATCCTGTTCATCATTCCTTACAGCAAAATAGTATTCCATCACCATCATATACCACAACTTGTTCAGCCATTCCCCAACTGAGTGACATCCCTTAGTTTCCAATTCTTTGCCACCACAAAGAGAGCAGCTATAAATATTTTCATAAAAACAGGTCCTTTACCATTAAAAAAAATCTCTTTGGGATACAGACCTAGTAATGGCATTACTGGATCAAAGGACATGCATTCTTTTATAGCCCTTTGGATATAATTCCAAATTGCCCTCCAGAATGATTGGATCAGTTCACAACTCTACCAGCAATGCATTAGTGTCCCAGTTTTGCCACATCCTCTCCAGATCCATTTTATTTTTTAAAAAATTGTTTCCATCTAGTAATCTATTAATTTCTAACATTCATTTAAAAAAAGTTTGAATTCCAAATTTTCTCCTCCCATATCAACCCCTTCCCCAACCCATTGAGACAAGCAATATGATACCCATTATACATGTGAAGTCATACAAAATACTTTCCACATTATTTTGATGTTCAGTTGTTTCAGTTATGTGTAGCTCTTCATGAACTCATTTGGGGTTTTCTTGGCAAAGATACTGGAGCAGTTTGCCATTTCCTTCTCCAGCTCATTTTACAGAAGAGGAACTGAGGTAAACAGGGTTAATGAACTTGTCCAGGATCACATAGCTAGTAAGTGTCTGAGGTAAGATTTGAACTTAGGAAGATGAGTCTTCTTGTCTCCAGGCCCAGCACCCTATCCCCTGCACCACCTAGTTGCCTTCATTTTAGCCATGGGGCAAAAACCAACCAAATATTAAAGCAAGGAAAATAAAGGAAGTTTAAAAAGTAGGCTTCAGTCTGTATTCATAGAACATCAGTTCTTTTTCTAGAGGGGAAGAGCATTTTTCATAAGTCCTTTTGGAATTGCCAGACCCTTTTGAGAAAGATTGGGCTATAACCCTTCAGGGCTGAAGTAGGACTTTTCCTTTTGCCATGACTTGACCTAATCTCTCCAGGGTAGGAATGGGATTGAGTTTACAGAACTCCAGAGCAGGAAGAGACATTAGGCATCATCTAGTCTTGCTTTCCACCTGATTCAGGAATCTCATCTGTAGCATACCATATAGGGAGTCCTCCAGTCTCTGCTGGGATACTTCTAATGATGAGGACCCCACTATCTCTGGAGGCAGAAGCCTGTTTTGTTTTCAGATAGACAAATAGTCAGTGAGTCACCAACCATGGGCAGAGCTCTCTGTTCTAGTAGTACAGAAGAACTGCTTTGTCATCCTTTAGAGAATGGTGCTCTGCAAGCCTGGAAAGGGGTTAATCTGCTCCTAAGGAAGGCTTTGAAAGATCCAAGAAACTTTGAGCTTTGAAACATTCATTTTCCTCCTTTAACTTCAAGGCATTTTGTCTCCTTTAAATTTTTTCTTCTTTTAAAATTTCATCAGCTTGGGACAACCTGGCAGCTTTCAACACAGCCCATACGGAAAACTTCCATATGATTTTGCCAATAATAGATACTTTCAAGGACAAGATGACTTTGATTGAATACCTTATGTTGCCTTCAGGATACGCTCCTTGACTAGGCTGCTGGGAGTATGATGAGATGGCCTGATGATCTTGGACATTTAGCAACCCTCACTGCCTCCTCTTTCCCCCTCCTTCTCCCCCCCTTCCCCTATGGTTCTGTCAGACACTTTGATTGTCACAGGAACAAAATGCCCACAATGCACCTGGAAAGGCTTCATTCAGGAAGTGAGTGTAAAATCTCTGAAGGAAGAAGGAAGTAAAATTCCTTTAGCTTAGGGAGAGCAAAATGAGAAGAGACCTCAAAGGCATACTATAAAAATCAATTAAAGAAAAATTAAAGAAATTGGCCTAGGGAAGAGAGACTTAAAGAGGCTACATGATATTGGCTTCAAGCATCCGAATTGCTGCTTGTAGGCACTCAAGGGTCTGGATCAGTTTGCTCCAGAAGTCTTCCAGCTCTAGTTTTGTGATCCTGTGATTAGACTTGTTTTGCTTGGCCTCAGAGGGTAGAACTTGGAGTCATGGGTAGAAATTGCAGAAAGGTGGATTTTGATTCTAAAATAAAGACCCTCCAAGGCAACTGGAGCTGTCCAACAATGGAATAGTCTCTTTCTGGAGATAGTCTTCCCTGGAGGGGGAAGGGAGGATGGTTTACAAATAAAGGTCAATGACCTGGCAAAGAGGGAAAAGCATGAGAAAAGGTATCTTTCAGTTCAGACATCTGTTCTAAGATTTTTGTGAACTCTGACATTTATGCTCTGTGTTTTATTTAATAATGCTCCTTTTGGCGTTGGGATTTTGTGTTTTAAGGTCCCTCTCACATCTGTCATTGTATGGTCTATATTGTAATGTCCTTCCCAGCTCTGACTATCTCTTATGTTCTACAGTGCTTTCTAACTCTGACATTTTAAGTTCTCTGTTCTAAGATCCTATCCAGCTCTGCCATTCTGGTTTCTTAAAAACCACTCCAGCTCTGGGATTCTAGGATTCTATGAAAAGATGTGTGAACACCAGGTGAGAAACTAGAGAGGAGGAAGAAAGGACCTTTAGCGAATCCAATTGGAAACGAATTGCATTTCATGGATGTTTAAGTGGGCACCTGGCAACTGCCTCTTCCCACCAATTGAGTGGGATGATGGTTTGCTGTGGGTGATGGTTTTATTTTCTTGAAGCTTTGCAATAAGAGCAAAACAACCTGTCTTGGAAGTAAAATTCAAATCTTCTCTTTTTTTCCCTTAGTTCCAAAGACATGTTTGGGCCTTATATGTCTTGCCTCTGCCTTCCTTGGTACGTAAGAAACCTTCCATAAATTCAGGCTCCTCACAGGGTTACAGAGATCCCTAGGGCTTTGGACCCTTGGGGACTGATGGGATTAAAATTTTTCATAGAAATCTAGAGCTGTAGACTGTCTTGGTACTATATACAATCATAACTGGGGATAGGAGAAAGAACCTTAGAATATAGAACATGGGCTGTTGGGACTAGGAGTGAACTTGGAAATTATTTCATCAACCAGCTTATTTTATGGCTATGAAAATGGAGGCTCATGAAGTTAAAGTGACACACTCAAAGTCATGAATTTAGTCATTGGCAAAGCCAAGACTAGAACTCTGGTTTCTTGACTCCCAGATGAGTGTTTTTTCCTTTTCACTTTGCTTTGATCTGACATTCTCTTCCTGGGATTCATATTCAGTGTCTCTGGGAGAAATATTGCTTGGTGGAAAACTACCAAGGGGCAATTAGATAATACATTGGATAGTTAAGGAGACCTGAGTTCAAATCTAACCTCAGACACTAGGTGTATGACCCTGGGCAAGTCTCTTAACCCTGTTGGCTTCAGTTTTCTAATCTGTAAAACGAGCAGGAAAAGTAAATGGCAAACCTCTCCAGTATTTGCCAAGAAAACCCTAAATGGGATCATGAAGCGTTGGGCATGACTGGAACAATCGAATAACTACAACTACATTTCTATATTTCTGTTCTAGAATAGATGAGAGCCCCATGACTACAAGCAAAGTCATCAAATGTGTTTCCATCAGAACATGAAGTCATGGAAATGAGGATGTCAGAGCTACAAGAAACTTTAGAGGTCATTTAGTTTAACTTTTTTTTTTTTCAGATGAATAACCTAAGGACTAGAGATGGGAAATGGCCTGTCTAAAGTAAGAGAAGGTGGTGGCAGTGTCCAGACTCCCAGGCTTCCTTTATATCAATGCTACTTTCTTCTTTAGAGGCACTATTCATGCAGGCCTCAGAGTATCTCTAAAGGGTTTTGTTCTCTTCTCCCCAGTTCTTGGCTCAGGGCCTGCAGGGGGCGGGAGGAATGAGAGGCTGTGCTTCAGTTACTGTTGACTGATTTTTTATTCATGTATTCAATTTGTACAGCACCTTCCCTCAGAAGAGCTCCAGGAATTGAGCAAAGGACTCTGACCAAGTTAAAGGCAAACATTTTTCAAAAGCGATAGAAGAGTCAGTAACAGTAGAGGCAGAAGGAGCTGAAGGGAGGGGAAGAGGAAGGAAAAAACTTAGAGAGACTGCTGAGATTTATGTTAACAATAACTATAACAAGAACTCATGTTTACCTTATATTTTCCTCCAGAATAGTCAAGTGATTCAATGCAGAGGGCAAGATTTGGAGTTGGAGAACCTGGGTTCAAGTTGTAGTTTTTCCAGTCATATCATGTTCCTTCTCTAGGCATCCATTTCCTCCTCTTTAAAATTAAGGACTAGAAATTCAGTGTAAGGTGTTTTTTTCCCCCCTCCTTAGCTTTCCTTTTATCTTCTGTATGGTATTCCCTGTGACCTGAGAATACAATCTCTGGTAAGACCAAAGACCAGCTGTGTCTGGCATCAAAGAGCCAACTTTGTTAATATACAGGGGTCCATCACCAGGAAGATAGCCACCATGGGGCAGCTTTCTTTTTGTTTCACAGCCATTTATGAAGATTTTAATTAAAGTGAAGGGAAGATTGTGATCTGTGTTAGATGGTGGAAATCCTCATTGATGAAACCATAGATTGATGAAGCCTTGAAGTGGAGAATGACAATTTCCAGAGTTCTATTATTTCAATGAGTTTTATTATTCTATTTGATCCTCATATTAGCTTTGTAGTGGGCAGTGCAATCACTATAATTCTCATTTTACAGAGGTGGAAACTGAGGCACAGAGCAGGGAAGTGATTTGAACAAGATCACACAGTCAGTAAGTGGCAGAAAGGAGGGTTAACCTGATGAATCCTGACTGTTTTTGACCAGGGCTTCTTCTCTTAGGAGTGGGATTTTTTTTTAAATGTATTCTTTCTTTTTAAAATTTTATTTAATTGATTAATTAAGAAAAAATTTCCATGGTTACGTGATTCATGTTCTCTCTCCTCCTCCCACACCCCTCTCCTAGTCACTGGGTTTTACATGTATCATTGATCCAGACCTATTTCCATATTATTGATATTTGCACTAGGGTGATCGTTTAGAGTCTACCTCCCCAGTCATATAGGGGTGGGTTTTTTCTAAGGGAAGGAAGGATGGGGAGAGAGAAGGATGGAAAACTACTGGCAGTTAGTCAACCAAAACAGCTTCTTTTTTCATAGTACTTCTTGAATGATTTCATCCCCTAGCCTAATAGCCACTTTTTTAATTCTCCTTCAAATGGGACAGCTTGAATCCTCAGTTTATGCCTGCTGGGTGTCTAGTCAGGGCACCTTGGCATAGTAGACTTGGGATTGAGGGACTTGAAAAGTTATTGTTCCACCTTTGCCACTTGTCTGCTATGTGTCCTTAAATCTGTAAAATGGGAGGGGGCCTGATCGAGGCCCCTTTACAGTTCCCTTCAGCTCTGACAGTCTATATTCTAAGTTCTCATTCCATTCTACCAGCCTATCTTCTAAGGTTCCTATAGGTCTGAGATTCTATAATTTAAGGTTCTGTCCAGCTCTAACATTTTGTATTCTCTTTTCCACCGTCACTTTGAGCTTTAATGCTCTAGGCCAATGTTCCTGACCCTTTAACAAGTTCAAGTGCCCAGAGGGCAAATTCAAGCTGTCTTTGAGCCCCCTGCAGGAGAAACTGCTAGCTTTTATGGCCTGGCAGAGGGGTGAGGCAGCAGGGGAAAAAATGTCCTCTGTGCTGGGAAGAGGGGGAACAGAGCAGCTCCCTGAGTGCTGGCTCTGCACGTGTGCAGCCTCTTTGCCTACGAGGTTCTAGGCTCCATGTTCTACAATTCATCTGGCTTTGATCTAATATGACTATATTTTTCTTCTTCCCTTCCATTAACACTGTTCTGAGACCTAATAATGATACTAATCAGTATTTCCATTTCTCTAGGCAGATATATCAGGAAGTATCCCTTCTAGTTTCATTGAAATAAGAAGCTCTGCTTGGTGATTTGACAAACAAACACTGAGTTGAGATAACAGCATGATCTTGAATTTCTGGAACCTTAGGTACCCTGTAAAACTTTCTGTACTGCAGAAAGAAAAAACAGAAATAGAAACATTGTAGGGAAACCATTGAAGTTGCTTGTTTATTTCTTGTCAAAATGAAGATCAAAGTCAGGTTGTTGTTTTTTTTTTTGGCAGGCTAATATGCATAATAAAGGTATAAAAATTTAAATTATATCTCTACTAATAAAATATTATATCTTGTGAGGTTTATTAAGGATTATTAGAAATCAAGGATACAAAATAAAAACCACATGCCCATGTGAGATTATAGGGAATTCTGGGAAATACCAAGGACTTCTGGGGATTGAAGTCTGGGGTTCAAAATCTCCATTTTTACAAAGGTAGGCCTCCAAGAACCACGGAGAATGGAGCATACTATCCTTTGCTTTCTTATCGGTGGGTCTTATTTTTAGTTTCATTTGCATTCCAATCTACTAAGCTCTTAGGAGTAAAGTTCACTTCTGCACCCCAGCCTCCACAAAGTTTCTGTTTTTTTTTTTTTCAAAACTAGTCTGGGATCATGAATTTTAAATCAGCACCAAAGGGCTATCAAAAGAATAGGTTTAATTTTAATGTAGGGCATTTGGTTGGCTTTTGTTTCCTCTTCTGGCTAGGTGTAATACAGCATAATCTTGGCTATGCACTAAAAAATTGTCAAGCTACCCTTTTCAGAGAGAGGTTTTTAAGTCACCACATTTCAGTGAATGGGAACAGAGCTCTGAAGATACCCAGATGAAACAGAGAGCAAAATGATGATGTCACATTATTAGTGCTACATATTAGAGGCTTGAATCATCCTAGCCACAAATATATCTGTCACATATCTCGACTTGCATACCTTTAATGTTTCCTCCTCCAGAGGTGGTATGTAGGCAATGTGTCCTAAAGAGCAAAGTGATGGGAATCTTTTCTTATCATTTATTTTCAATACTGTTTGATTGAATGTCTTTCATTCTGAACCAAAGTCCTTAGGTTAACTGGAAAAACAAACACATTGGTAGTGGCTCATGGACTATGTTTTAGAATGGGTACTGATCCACAGAATACCTCAAACTTCTTTCCTGGGGTTACACATATGAGGTTGTGCCCCAGGTGCTACAAAAGCTCATGATTTATGTAGGGAGTATTTAACCTAGAATGATAATTATGAAGAGAAAGCTAGGAGTTTTTAGATTTTATTTTTCTTTCTACAAAAAACCTCAACCCCCTGTTCCAGAAGACTGTCCCCCAAATTTGCATAAAATCCTTCTTAGCATCTCCTTAGCAACAGCTACAGCTCATCTCCAACAGTTTTGGCCCTGTTTCTCTGAAGAGGGGCCCCATCCTCACAAGCTGCTTGGAGGAAGGGTCTCTTCCAAAATAGCACTTTTAAACAGCAAGTTTCTAAAGAGAAATTTAAACTCATTTAATCAGAGTAACTCATCCTGCTGAATAACTCACCCTTCTGGAAAGCAGAATGTTTCCTTAGACCACAGATAGATAAAGCAATTTTATTAAACACTTACTCTATACTCCATACCGAGCTAAGCACTGAGGGGTAGAAATAATAATAAAAAAAAAGACAGTCCCCTCCCTTAGGGAGCCTGTATTCTAGTCAGAATGGAAGCATCCCTAGGGCAAAGGCTGCTGCTGAGGAGGTGGAGCATTCCAGAGAGAGAGGATGGAGCCAGAATGAAGTCAAGATGGCTGGGCACCATTTTTTTTTCTGAAATGGTGGTCCCAGTTAGGGATTCTCCAGTCAGGAGAGAAGGAGACATCTCCTATTTGGAAGCAGAATGAATCTTTAAGACATATAAATCAAAATGTCAGAGCTGTCCATTGGTCTCAGAAGGTGAGGTGGGACTGGATGCTTTCTCTATCCTTTCCAGATCTTATATTCTAGGAAAGAAACAGGAGATTAAGAATTTTGATGTTTTATCTTAAAAAAAAAAACAAAACAAAACTCTGATAAAACCCCCCAAAACCAAGTTCTTTCTTTCTGCATGAATCGTCCTGGTTTGTGACTGCCTCTTATCCTTGAATACAGATTTGTCAAAACACCATCTGGCCCTTCCAAGGGGGATCCGCAGATTTTTGGCAAGGTTGTTTTGAATTGAACATTCCTGACGTAACAGGCAGGACTCCAAGGATGTCCCTAGCACTGAGAGCAGGTGACAGGTACATGTCTGGGCTTGGAATGGGACTTCGAGACCTGTTTCCTTTCTTGGTTTGGCTTTGATTAAATTAACTAAGGTAGGGAAAGGAGAAGGAAGAGTTTTATATAATAATTATTGTTCTTATTTTCAGAATGTTTTCAGGTTTATGAAGCATTTTCCTCACAGCAATCATGGGGGAAAATAGTGAAAGAATAGCTAGCCCCATTTACAGATGAGGAGATAGAGTCTCAGAGAGGAACTTGATTGAAGTTAAATAATTAAATAAAAGTGAAGTCAGGACTCAAAGCCAGGTCTTCTGTCTTAAATCCCATGCTTTTTTCACTACCTCACAGTTGCCTGGGAGTCTCTTGGTAAGCTCATGTTTGCTTTACCATATCTACAATGGACACCTGCTATAAAGGGGATTCCTGTTGAGGTATGGCTTGGAATAGATAACCTCTCAGGTCCCTTCCAAACCAAATAGTCAAGGATTCAATGATTCTGTGGTTAAATTTCACAAACAGAAGAAAAGGATTGGCTTTTATCTCACTGAGAGGATAAAGGGGGATAAAAATGAAATTGGGAGAAGAGCCTAATGGGTTGTTGGAACAACCCTGGAAAATCAAAGCAATTCTTTTATCAGTTCAGAATCCATTCACTATAATAGTTTTATTCTAAGTCTGATCTCAATACCCATTAATAGTTTCCTTGTTAAAGAGATCTTATCTCACTGAACAGCCTGTTAGCCTTTCCTGACTTTCTGTTCTTATGTAGCAGATCAACCTCACCTCCCCATACACACACATGTGGATCTACATAAGAGAGTAGTTGCTTTAGGTCTGAGGCATTCTGTGGGTCCACACTCACTCAAAACTATAGAGCATAAACCCTCAACACTGTTTAATTTTATGAATCAAACACTAATTAAAATCAAAAGACATTAAAAAATAGAATAAAGTGGTAACAAAAGATCTCCCCTATTCACAGATTGAATACTCTTTCCCATAGGTGGGACAGAACACACAAAAAAGAATGTGTGTAGCCAGGGAGCATGCACAAAGAGGCACAATGCAGGAATGAAGGTACACTCATGACTGGAGCAACTCATATCAGTATTGTAGAACTCGGTATGTCCACTGGTGATGTCATTGTGCAGTTTTCACTGTGCAGTTTTCTGCTAGTGTCTTGTCTCTACTCTCTACTGGGCAGGTCATTTCACATCTTTACTCTGTTGGAATATTTATGCTGGGCACCTGGACTGGTCTTGGGTTTGGTAAGCTGCTTTTTGCTGTCATCTTTTAAGACTCAGCTATTTAGTATTTTTAGGGATTTATGTTTGTCTTTGGTACTATATACTGTCATGCAGTACCTAGAAAGCCTCTCCCTGACAAGGACAGCTTTATCTCTTGGTGCAGAGCTATGAGACATCATAATTAGGCAAACTGCCAACAAAAGCCGGTAGAAAGCCACAGGATAAGTAAATGGCTATACTTTTAATGATGTTTTAATTTTTCTGCTGCTTAGTTCTGTGGTCCTAGAAAATGATCTATGGGACTAGAAGATCCCTTTTAACTTAAAAAAACACCTCTTACCTTCCATCTTAGAAATGATATTGTGTATTGGTTCTAGGGCAGAAGAATAGTAAGGACTAGGCAATGAACGTTAAATGATTTGCCCAGGGTCATACAGCTAAGAAGCATATGAGGTCATATTTGAATGTAGGACTATCCAGGCCTAGCTCTCAATTCACTGATATCCTTAGCTGTTTCTATCCTTTAAACTTTTGATAAATACCTGATTATAATTCTAAGACTTACTTTTTGAACTCTACCTAAAATCTAAAGCTATGTTTCAGTTGGTGTTATGGGATTCCCTTTGCTTTCCTTCTCCATTTCCATTTAAATAAAGCAATAGACAAGAATAAAAAGTCAGGTGAAAAAGGAAGAATCCTTGCTTTACATTTTTGTGTTTATTACATTTATTTGCCAATTATTTTTATGTTGGCTTTAGGATAACACCTTTTTTTATGCTTAGATTTGATACATAATAGTGAATCAGTAAACTTTTATTAAGTGCTTATTATATGACATGCACTGTACTAAGCTCTGGGAATATAAAGAAAAAGAAAAAAAAAAAACCCAAACCAGTCTTTCCCTCAAGGAATGAATGTTTTAATGGGAACAGAGTCAACATATAAATCAGTGCATACACAATATATACAGACTAGATGAAAGGTCATCTGAAGAGGTGCGAAAAGGGAATTCTTTGTTCCCTTTGCCTATTCTGAGTTCACACTTGTGAAAGGGAATCCTTTATTCCCTTTGCCTATTTTGAGTTAACACATCTTTTGATTGAATCAACAAAAGCTTGATCTAGGTGGAGGAGCTCACAAACCACTTAGAGAATTCACCCCCTTAGAAATTCAATCAATCAGGAAACTGTCAACCTTTCGATGAGAAATTGACCTTCAGAAGATGACCTTCAGAGGCCTTTGATAAGAGTTGACACCATCAGAAGATGAGAGGTATGAATCCCACAGACACTGCCACTGGGCAATGCTGGGCAATTTAGCAACTGTGATTGGCCCTTGTGAAAGAGGGAAGGGACAAGGAGCCACTATAAAAGGCCCCAAATTTCTAGCAGACTCCAAGAAGGAGGTCAGCTTCAAGAAGGAGTTGGACTTCAAGAAGGAAATCAGCTTAAGGAAGAAGGTTGGTTCAAGGAAGAAAGTTGGCCTCAGGAGTCAACTTCAGCTTGAGTCATCATCTCAACTTTGAGCAATAATACTTCGAATTGGCAACCACAATTATTATTTACAATCTTCATATGTTTTAGTCAAACCATTAAAATTTAATTCTTACAAAGGGAAGGCATTAATAGTTGAGAGAACCAGGAAATGCTTTCTGAGGAAGAGGGACTTTGAGCTGAATCTTGAAGGAAGCCAAGGAAACTGAGAGGCAGAGGTGAGTAGATGAACATTCTAGGGATTCTAGAGGATAGCCAGTGCAAAGACTTGGAGACAAAAGATGAAATGCCATTTTCAAAGAACTGGAGCTAGGTCAGAATAGCTATGTCATAGTGTTTGTGAAAGAGTAAAGTAATAGAAGGCTAGAATTAAAGGAGGAGATCAAGTTATAAAGAACTTGCAATGCCAAATAGACAGCTTGATATTTAGGCTTAGAGATAATAAGGAATCATGGGAACTCACTGAGCAGGGAGATGACATGGTCAGACCTATAGTTTAGGAAAAAATAATTTTGGTAGAGTGGAAGATGATTTAGGCTTAAGGCAAGGAGGCTATTTCAGGCGTATAGATGAGAGGTGATGAAGGCCTAAATTAGGGTTGTGGCTATGAGTAAAGAAAAGAGAACAAATATTAGAACTGTGAAGATTTGGCAACAGATTGCATATGTGAGGCATGTGAGGAGGAGAAGCTAAGTGTCACATTGACTTTGAGGGCCTGGGTAATTGGGAGAATGGGTTTCTTTCAACAGGAAAAGAGAAATTCAGAAGAGGAAAGGGCTTGAGGCAAAAATATAATAAATTCTCTTTTGGAGATGTTGTATGACACATCTGTGGGATATATATAGCTTGATATTTCCAATAGATAGTAGTAAATTTATGACTGTAGCTCAGGACAGAGACTAGGGAGAGATATATAGATCAGGGAATCCTTTATATAGAAATGATAATTAATACCACAAAATATGGAAAAATGAGAGCAAAGAGAATGGGGCCAGTGACAGAACCTTGGGGGCCCTCACAATTTGTAAGAATGACATGGCTAAAGAACTAGGAAGGGAGGCTGAGCAATAGAGGTCAGACATATAGGGAAAAAACCAGGTGAGAGCAGTATAATGAAGATGTAGAGAGAAAATAGTATCAAAGAGAAGCATATCAACAGTGTCAAAGTCTGTAGAAATTAAGGAGGCTCAGGACTGAGAAAAGGTCATTAGATTAAGCAATTAAAAGATGATTGGTAACTTTGGAAAAAGTGTGAAATTTAGATTTACTCCCTCTGTCTAGTCTTTAGAATTTTAGCAACCAGGAATGTATACACCCCCACTTAAGGATTAACTGCGGGGAAGGATGGTCTATGACCCATGTGTGGTAGCAAGTGACAAATCAGAACAACTGACTGACTCCCTGGGCTGTCCAAAGCCAAGTTTAAGCCACCATTGGTACATGTAAGACACAGGAAGTGATGTAAAGAACTGCCTTTGTATTTCATGTAACTTCCTGTGAGAGGGCTTGTTGGCAGTGGTACTTGGCTTGGAGAAGCGGCAGTGTGAGACCTCAGATTGCTTCCCTTAGACTGTCACGTGGTAAGTGATAAGGCTGACTCCCCTTTCCCTTGACCTTTCTGAAGGCACCCACCTCCAAGGAGGCCCCTCATCTTGGAGAAAGCTGGAAGCCAGGGCTAGATTTAATCTTTTGGGAAGGCCCCTTGGCTGAGGCCTCTGAACTTCCCTTGGCTCAGACCAGGCCAGAAAAGATCTTCCCTTTCTCTCTCTCTTCCCTCATTCTTAATTCTTCCTTCTATTATAAATAAACCACCATAGAATTCCATTCTGACTTGAGTATTTCATTTGGATTTAGAATTTAAATCCCTGGTGACCACTAAAAATATATATATTCAGTCTCAACCCTAAAATTTACCCTTAACAAAAGTCAGTTACAGTTGATTTATGAAATTAGAAACCAGATTACAGAGGTTTTAGAAATGGAAGAGAGAGGAGGAAATGGAGGCATAGATGGCTTTTTCAAAGAGTTTAGACATAAAAGAGAGGCAAGATATAGAATGATAGCTGGTAAGGATGAAGTGAAGGTCTTTAAGGATGAAGGAGACATGACAATGTTTGTAGCAGCAGGCAAACTGCAAGCAGATACTGGAAGAAATAGTGTGGGAATAATAGTGAGGGCAATTTTCTGGAGGAGTAGGGAAAGGATGAAATCAAGGGTATGTTTCAGAAGATTTGTCCTAAATGAAGGTGGATATTGTAGAGGAAGATGTCTGAATGATTTGAGGGGGCAGAGAAGAAGTGAGAGCTTTCAAGAGAATGATCTCAATAGTGTTAGTATAGCAAAAAGAACACCTACTTTATAATCAGAAGTCTTGAGTTTGAGAGCCAACTCTGTCTCTAATGAGTCTGGGACCTTGGGAAAATCATCTGACTTCTTTGGGGCTCAGTTTCTTTATCTGCAAAATGAGAATAATTTACAATTTACCTTACAGGGTTATGGTGTGGTTCAAATGAGATAATAAAGGCAAAATTCATTTCAAACCATAATATAGTATTCCATTTCAGTTATTATAACCTTTATAGATTCTGAAGATTCTTATACCAACTCCCCTCATACTAATAAATTTGTTCCAAGGCTGCATTTCTCACTCATCGTTCTAGGGGTACCCCTGAGAAGTTTGGCAGTGTCTTTCTCTAATGCTATCAAGTCACATTGCAAATCCAGATTGTTCATTCCCATGTTAACCACCATTGACTATTGTCCTCATATAATTTAACAACCATTTTACAAAGGGATGCTTACTGAAAAAATGTAACATGACCAGAAGTTACAAAGTATTTTCCTTCAACTCCTGGGGGCACATTTTCTTTATCCCTCTTTGGACTCAGGGACAGTGAACACAACCTTAAAAGATATTCCCTCCATAAAACATTCTTTCCACAAAGTTTACTTCCTAAGGCTGAAGCCTCGTTTGATATCCTTTACCCACCCACAAAAAAAGAAAAAATGCAAAGAGCCAAAGAACTATATTTATGGACCTCATGAAGATCCAGGTGGGGAAGTCCTAAAGCATCACCCCCACCTCCAGACTCTTAGAACATAGACTATCTTCCTCACTCAAATTAGCTAGGCAGGAAAGTGGGTTAGTGACTTTTGTAAACATTCTCATTTCTAGCTCAGCAGTCAATGAAAAGGCTTCTCTTCTTTCCATGGCAAACATATGAAACATACTCCTGAGTCCACATAGGTATTGAATCATCTGAGTACTCTTTAAGTTCATATAGGTTGGATGTGGCCGGTTTCTTACTCTATTATTCTATTATTATCACTTGTTATCTTTTTTTATGGGGGTTCAGATAGGAATTATATGTTGGGCATTAACTATCCTGCTATGAATTCTTTTATACTCAATGTTCTCTGGACTATTGAATATTTGATTCAATTGACTGTTTTGTGATTGGATAAGAATATTGGGATATAAGGTCATCTTTGGTAGACTTGTTGAAAGCATCTTTGGATCAACTCCAGTAGCAGAGTGGATGATGGGGGTGATGTCCACCTTGTCCCATTCCCACATAGTTTAAATTGATTTTTATTGCTCTTATTATCTTCCTCTCTGCTGCTTTTATTATTGCTGTTGTTCTACCCTCCAAAGTGGACTAAGATGAGACCATGACTATGAAGTGTCAAGCCTCTGTACTTGGCACTCTCTGAGACTCTACAGCCCCCATATTCACCTCGGCTCTTATCTTCCTATCCTGCACCTGCAGTTACCCTCCTCCTGATCTTTCTACCTCTATCCCTGAGAATTGCAGTCAAATTACCACTACCATTGACTCTAGAAAGAATGTATCAATGGATTGCTATAGCGTTCCATTTATCATCTTAGGGATTTTCCAAACCATAACTTCTTTCTCTGGCCACAATTCTCCTATATGTATTATTTCCCATTAAAATATAAGTACCTTGTATTTTTCATATTTTTAGCTGGCACTTAAGAAATGCTTTTTATTAATTTAAGTCACATTATTATAATTATTACATGTATAATTACATGTTATGCATTGTAATTATTGCATATGTAATCAATTTTGTTTTTGTGAGAGCAACAATGGATAATATTCAGAGGACCAAATTTGGAGTTAAGAAAACCTGGGTTCAAATCCTGCCTCAGAAACATATTAATTACATGATTATGGGCAAATTCCCAATCTCTCCAGAATGCAGTGAACTCTCAAAGACTGCAAGTTGTCAGCAATGCTTGGCTACATTAGTGGAGGCAATTCCCAAACTAAAAAGACAGTTTCATTAAAAAACATTTGTGTAAATTGGAAAATGAAGGGATTCCCTTCAATTGGGGAACGGCTGAGCAAATTGTGGTATCTGTTGGCGATGGAATACTATTGTGCTCAAAAGAATAATAAAGTGGATAATAATAATAACGATAACAATAATAATAATAATTAACAGTCCAGTCTGTCTGAAATGTTAAATTGTGAAGGGAAGTAATTTGAAATAAACTTGAAACAGTAGGTTGGAGTCAGAGTTGGAGAGTCTTAAATGCTAAAGTAGGGAATTTTGGATAATAATAATAATAAAATGGAGGAATTCCATGGGGACTGGAACAACCTCCAGGAAATGATGCAGAGTGAGAGGAGCAGAACCAGGAGAACATTGTACAGAGACAGATACACTGTGGTATAATCGAATGGAATGGACTTCTCCATTAGTGACAATGCAGTGATTCTGAACAACCTGGAGGGATGTATGAGAAAGAACACTATCCACATTCAGAGGAAAAACTGTGGGAGCAGAAACACTGAAGAAAAACAACTGTTTGATTACATGGGCTGAGGGGGATATGGTTGGGGATGTAGACTCTAAAGGAACATCCTAGTGCAAACATCAACAACATGGAAATGGATTCTGATCAAGGACACATATAATACCCAGTGAAATTGCATGTGGGCTACAGGAAGAGGTGGGGGGAGAGAAGGGAGGGAAATAATGTGATTCCTGTAACCAAGGAATAATGTTCTAAATTGACTAAATAAAAGTAAACAAAACAAAACAAAACATTTTTGTATCATCTGAATTCAGTAAAAGTTTTTTGGGGGATAGGGGGAAATTTAACACATTTTTGTAATTTGGAGGTCATTAATATGTAGATTGAACTGAAATTGATGAGAATCTGGAAATTCTTAGACTTCTAGCTCATACAATGTAAGACCTGGAAGGAACCTTAGAACATAGAAAAAGAACATTAGAACTGAAAGAGAATATTGGAATAACTTCCTAATTGGTTGTCTTGCCTCCATCTTTTCTCCTTTCTAATCCATCCTTCACAGTGTTGTCAAAATAATCTTCCTTATGCATAAGAGCTAAAACATGATATGTAAAATTTGAGATGTGGAAAGTCCTTTAGAATTTAGAATATAGAATATAAGAGCTAGAAGATAGTATTGTAATAGCCTTCTAACTGGTATCCTAGCATCTCTCCTTCTAATCCATTCTTCACATAGCTTTCAGAACAATTTTCCTATTGCCACTCCTCTCCTCAGTCATCTTCAGCAATTCCATACTTTGGCATTTAAGACTCTCCAACTCTGACTCCAACCTACTGTTTCAAGTTTATTTCAAATTACTTCCCTTCACAATTTAACATTTCAGACAGACTGGACTGTTAGTTTCCCCCTAAAGTTAATATGCCATTTCCCACCTCCAGAATGCATATAGATATACTTGGAATATACTCCCTCCTCATCTTTGCCTTCCATCTCTGCCATCTATAATATCCTCTCAGGGCCACTTTTTAAACTCCCTCTTTCAGGGGGAAGCTGGATGGTTCAGTGGATTGAGAGCCAGGCCTAAAGATAGGAGGTCCTAGGTTCAAATCTGGCCTCAGACACTTCCCAACTATGTGACCCTGGGCAAGTCACTTGACCCCCATTGCCTAGCCTTTACCAGTCTTCTTCCTTGGAGCCAATACACAGTATTGATTCTAAGACAGAAGGTAAGGGTTTAAAAAAAATAAACTCCCTTTTTCATTGAGATGGGTTCCTAGGTGTCCTCAGGATCATAGGGTTAACCTTTAGGGGTTGTGGGTTCTCATGTAAGTTTATTTAAGTCTCAGGTTCTTTTAATCCATTTGGGCAAGTAGGATTGGATTTACACATGACATGGATGTCTGTAGATAACAAATACTTAGGATTTGGCTTCTAGGTGTAAGGGAGTTATATATGTGGAGCAAAGAGGTTGATTCCCTGCTTGCTTGCTGCTGAGGGTCATTTTCTTTCTTCCAGTAGTCCCTCCCAGGTTCACTTCGGAACAAAGTGTTGCAATAAAGGCATTGCTCAGTTGGGATAACTCTTCAGGTTGTGGTGTGTTGGCTGCCAGATCAATCCATTGCTAGGCAGGGTCAAGCACATAGCTCCTCAGGGAAGACTCCTCTCTAGGAGCTGCTGGAGCTACTGGCTCTGATATTCTCTACTGTCAGCAAAGTAGGACCTGTCTTCAGATATCCCTTTATCTTAGATTAGGAAAAAATAAACACAAAGAGACAAAGGAAAGAGAGGTGACATGCATTTACCACATAGTAGTCACATGGGAGATAGCATCTTCTGATCCTGCCACCTCTCCCCAAGCCCCCCCAGCAACAATGATCACTTAAAAGTCATCAGGAAAAGAATATCCACTGCCAAAGAGGGAGCAGATGGAGTTCGAATGCTGATTGAAACACACCATTCTTCCCTTTATTTCCTCCATGAATTTTTCTCTACTATAAGCAACATGTATTGTTTCACAACATGTTGAACATGCAAATATGTATTATATGATAATATCTGCATGGCCTATATCAGTGATGGTGAACCTTTTAGAGACAGATTGTCAGACCCCTATCCCCACCCCAGAGACTGAGCACTGTGCCCCAACCCCACCCTCCCCTTACCCCACACAGGGGAGGGAGAAAGCACTCCCATTTGGCTGCTGGGCAGAGAGATGGGGGATGTGAAAAAATGTCATCAGGTATAGTGGAGAGGGGGAGAGAAGCAGTTTTCTAGAGTCCTTTTGCCTTTCCAGTAATGAACTCTGTGGGTTGGGAGGGGAGAATGGCTGCATGCCCACAAAGAACACTCTGTGTGCCAGTTTTGGCACTCATGCCATAGGTTCGCAATCACTGACCTATGTCATATTATATACATTCTTGAGGAGGGGGGAGGAGTGGGAGAGAGGAAAGAAAAAAATGAATGCTAAAAATTGTTTTTATATGTAATTGAGAAAAAAAGTAGAATATTGTTTCTTCTTCTTTTTCTTTTTTTTTTTATAAACCCTTACCTTCCATCTTGGAGTCAATACTGTGTATTGGCTCCAAGGCAGAAGAGTGATAAGGGCTAGGCAATGGGGGCCAAGTGACTTGCCCAGGGTCACACAGCTGGGAAGTGTCTGAGGCCAGATTTGAACCTAGAACCTCCCGTCTTTAGGCCTGACTCTCAATCCACTGAGCTACCCAGCTGCCCCCTAGAATATTGTTTCTAAAAAGTTACCAGGGAAGATAGATCATGCCCTTAAGCCTTTTGTATGAATGGTCAGTTTTGCCTCTGTCATCAGTCCTTATTCTGAAAACAATTAGAAAAGGCCTCACCACCCAGCTCCAGCACCACCTCAATCTCTTTTGTCAGGAAGAATGCTCACTAAGTCTACTTTATTAGATTGATAGTAAGCAGGGAATATTACACATACTGCAAGGATTTGACCCTTACTGGTCAGTTCTTCATTATACCTTTCTTTGTGTTTGTCTACCCACTGTCTTCCAGAGTGTCTGACCTCATCTGACTTGCATCAAACTGAGTGAAAGAAAGACATTAGAAATTGAGGAAGAAACCAAGGGTATTTTAACATATTCTTATTAGCAGAATGAGCATATATATGGGAACCCCTCTCCTAAGGAGAGGAGCCTACTAGATGCAGAAATTAGCCAGCTTTTATTGTCTGAAAGATGAAGAAGAGAAGAAAGCAAAAAGTGGGTTGTGGCTTGAAGGATAGAATGTAACAGCAAATTCTTGACAGTAACTCCTTGGAGTAGCTTTTGGGGTCTCAAGGATATAGGCTGATAACAATTATCTTTTCTGGAAATCTCTGGAGCCCCTCCTGGAGAGATAATGATCATCTTATTAGGAAAGGTTCCTAGGATTGTTCTTAGTTCAGGACCATTTGGTGCATTTAGGGTAAGGTTTGGTGGGATAGGTCTCCATTTCTCAAGCTTAATTTATAGTCCCAAAGGATTATTGTTATGTATCAGAAACTCCTGGAAAAAATGGAAACTTGAGCAAATCCAACCAATTATTATAGTCAGTATTCCTTTTATTTTCTCATGTTAATTTAAATGTAACATATTTATAAAGGAGAACCTCTTATGGTGAATTTCTGGGGAATGGATGGCATTTTAGAAGGCATAGATGAAAGCTGTGCAAGATGGATGAGTATGCATAGGCCATGATCTGTATCACTGGAAAGGAACTTCCCCATCAATGAAATCTGATTTATTTGAGTATTTAGGTATTGGATATAATTTGTATTTCTTTATCTGTATACATATTATATTTCCTTAGTAGAATGTAATCTTCTTGAGGTCAGAGACTGTTTAGTTTTTTGTCTTTGCATTCCTAGTGCTTAGTATAGTTACTGCCACATAAAAGACATTTCATAAATACTTGTTGAAATGGATTGCATTGCATTGCATTGAATTGCCACATTCTGGTGAAGATTTCTTTCAATTAAGAATGTTTTCTTCCTCTTCAAATTTTCTTAGAGTACTCTGTATTTCTTCTTTTTCAGCCATAGTGCTTTATCTCATAGTCTGTCAGCTGAATGTATGTTATTTTCCTCTAGTAGACTAGAAGGCACTTGAGGGCAGGAACTATAGAATTCCTTTCATCTTTACATGCCTTGCACATAGAATGTGCTAAAAAAATGCTTGTTGAATTAAATCGACCTTTCAACATAGAAAACAGACTATCAGCTCTGGAAAGGAATCTTAATTTTCCCACTGGAGTCCTTGGGAATGTGATAAAAGGGAATAAAGAGAATGGTGGGTTGGTAATTGAATTTTGACATTTGTGGGGATGTTCTGCCCCCTAGTGGAGCACCATCTTACATACCACCACATAATTAGCATTTCATAAACTCTCAGAACTAGTCTAATAGTCTGAAATAATAGCCCAGAGATGGGAAGAGATATCGTCTGAGATTACGTAGTAAGTTAGTAACAAAGCTGGTATGAGGACTAAGATCTCTGAACTCACTAACTGACTTAGGGATTTTTCTGTCTTTAATTCTTTTTTCTTTTCTCCCTAAATGACATGTAAAAACTATTTTTAACCTTCATTTAAAAAAAAATTGAGCCAAATTCTTCCTTTTCCTTCCTGCCTCCCCTCCCCCTAGCCCCTTTCTGAGACAGCAAGCAATATGATATAGATTTTACATGTTCAATAATGTAGAACATTTTCCTACAATAGTTATTTTGTGGAAGAGAACTTTGAACAAAAAAATGAAGAAAGAAAGTGAAATATAATATGTTTTGGTCTATATTCAGATTCCATCAATTCTTTCTCTGGAGGGAGATGGCATTTTTTAATCATGAGTTCTTGGTTATTGTCTTAGGTCTGTGTATTGTTAAGAATAACTGTCATTCACACCTGTTCATAAAATAATATTGCTGTTACTATGTACAGGGTTGTGACCTGGTTCTACTCCCTTCACTTTGCATCAGTTCATATAAATCTTTCCAGGTTTTTCTGAAATCATCCTTCTTGTCATTTCTTATAGCAAAATAGTATTTCATTACAATCATATACCACAATTTGTTCAGCCATTCCCCAATTGATGGACAGCCCCTAAATGTCCAAATCTTTGCTACCAAAAACAGAGCTACAATAAATATTTTTGTATAAATAGGTCCTTCTCCCCCTCCTTTTTTTTTGTGTGTGTGTATATATTGGGACCCAGAAGTAGTAGTGGTGTTGCTGGATAAAAGGGTATATGCAGTTTTAAAACCCTTTGGGTATAGTTCCTAATTGCTCTCCAGAATGGTTGGATTCCTTTATAACTTGGGTGGGGTTTTTTCTCCTGCAACATGGTTATCCAAGCTCTCAGTTTCTTCATATATCAAATAGAGCCTCTGTCATGAGTCCTCTTGAGGGATATCATGAGGATTAGATGAGATGCTGGATGGAGAGGTATTTTCTAAACTGGAAAGCACTCTACCAAAATACCTAAAGTGATATTGTTAGCATTAAGATTTATGATCAGATGGCACAGTGGAAAGAGATAGGGTTCTAATACAGCTTGCTAGTTTTATGACCTCAGATAAAGCACTTAACTTCTTGGAGTCTGAGGTTTTCCATCTATAACATTTCTTTTTAACCTTTGATGTTATCAGTGTAAGGAACAATGTAGAGTTGCCTTAGTCTCATATCTAGAATGTATCAGAGGCAAGACTTGAATCCAGTTCTTTTTGACTCTGAGATTGACCCTGTCTTCACTAAAATGAGTTGCCTCTTATCTATAAAATCGGCATAGTAGTTTTACTACCCATCTCACAAAGGTTTTATAAGAAAACTAGGGGAGGGGTGAGGGCAAGGAAGAAATATTTTCTCACCAAGTGAACTGGGAATATGGAAAGTATTTCCTGATCATTGAAAACCAAAGCAAAACAAACCCACACTTTTATTGATGCCTTTGTTTATATATCAATAATTTCTTGAATTAGCTTCAAACCCAATGTTGAAATCTCCTTATAGCAAAGAAAAACAATTTAGTAAAGAATACTAATTTATTTGCTAAATCTAACTGTATATGCAATATCTGACTCATGTAGACTTTTTTCTTTCTACTAAGAAGTGGGATACAGATTTTATCTTTTTTCATGACTGAAGTTGCTTATTTTAATTTATGAGTTTGATGTTCTTTTCCTTACTTTTTTCATTCTATTCATTTATATTACTGTAGATATTGTGTAGATTGTCCTTATTCCTTTTTCTTCATTCTTCATCAGTTCATACAAATCTTCTCATGTTTCTGATTCCTAATAGTCAGCATTTCTTACATTATATTAATGTAGACACAATTTGTACAGCCAAATAAGTTAATGATTCCAATTTTTAGATACCACAAAAAGTACTGCTACAAGTATTTTGCTATGTATGGGACCTATTTCCCCCCTTCTGTTTTTGACATTTTGAGGAAATATATTCAGTACTGAAATCACTGGATCAAAGTACATAAATAGCTAGGTCTCTTTTCTCACATAATTAAATTTATTTTCTAGAATAGTTGAATTAAATCCATTAATTACTTTATTGACTTCCTATAGTTCCTCTAATAAGAATTGTTTTTGTCCCTTCTCCTCCCCATTTTTGCCAATTTTGTCTCAGGTGGGACATGAAACCTTATCATTATTTTAATTTGCATTCCCTTTTTTAAATTTTATTTTATTTTTTATTTTTTTATTTTTTTATTTTTATTTGGTCATTTCCAAACACTATTCATTGGAAACAAAGATCATTTTCTTTTCTTCCCTCCCCCCTCCCACCACCTTTCCCATAGCCCACGCTGCATTCCCTTTCTTATTGTGATTTGGTACTTTAAAAAATAGTCATTGAGAGTTTACAATTTTTAAAAAAAGTATTCATACCCTTTAATCATTTATTTATTGGGGATAGTCCTTGATCTTATATATCATTGCCTATTTGCTATAGAGCTTTAATATCACATTTTTAGCAATGATATTTGGTATAAGAGTCCCCCCCCCCCATTCAATGGATTCTCTTCTAATTCTAGTTTTATTGATTTTGACTGCACAAAAGCTTTTTACTTTTAAATAATCAAAGTTGTCTATTTTATATTTTCTGGTGGCCTCTTTTTTTTTGTTTAGTGAAACTATTCCCAGTAATAGTTGTGAGAACCTCTTTCTATTCTTTGATTTTTTTGGGGAGAGGTTTAATATGACTTTTTGTATGTAATTCTCATTTCCATTTGGAATTTATTGTGGACTATGGTGTAAGATGCTGGCCTAAAACCAATTTCTGACTAGTCTCTTTCCATTTTCCTTAAGAATTCTTGTTGATGAAGTAATCCTTACTCCTGTACTTTGTATTCTTGGGTTTATTGAATACCCAACCAGCATTTTCAACTTTCTGTGTATTTTGGTATTGGTACCATGATAGATATCTCTGGGAAAATCCCCTTCTCTCCCAGTGACTGACAGTTGTTAGGTTGCATGGCAGGGAATAAATATTTTATATAGGTTACACTGACTGGCTGAATTGGAGAAGATGAAATGGATTGAGGACAAATAAGATCAGAGGCTTTAGAATTGGAAGTGACCTTCCAGTCCAAGTTTCTCATTGTACAGATGGAAATATTGAGGCCCAAAGAGATAAAGTAATTTGCCAGACTCTGCATAGGTATTGTTTGACAGATACAGAATTGGAAACCTGACTTCCAATCTAGTGTATGGACTTACATTTACTTTCAAAACACAAATGACATAAATACAGGCTAGGAGAAGCCTAGCTAGATGATAGTTTATGTGCAAAGACAAGGGTGTCTGAGTGCATTAAAAGCTCTATATGAGCAAGCAATGTGACACGAGTGCTAAATAGGTAAACACCGTCTTACCCCACATGAATTGAAGGATGGAGCACAGAATGAAGTAAGTGATATTCCTGATGTTCTTTGTCTTATTCAGATCCAGTTTGGATTATTCCCTTCAGTTCTGAATGTCACCGTTTAGGGAGGATGAGTTGGGACCCACCTAGAGCAAGCTGACTAGAATGGGGAGAGAGCTGGAGACCATGAAATAGTTGGTGTTTAGCAGGAGAAGGAAAGGATACAAGGGAATTTAGAAGGGCTATTATATGGGAGAGGGATTAGATTTATCCTGCTTGGCCTCGAGGACAGGGCAAGGAACAGTTTGAAGAAATTGGGGCAGCTAGATTATACAGTCCCTTGGAGAATGACCGGGATCTTAATAGTCTTCAATTTATAAGAGTGAAGCCTAGGATGGGGCTGGGGAGCTCAGCTGTGTGGCTCAGTGGATTGAAAGAAAGCCAGTCCTGGAAACTGGAAGTCCTGGATTCAAATTTGACCTCAAAAACTTCCTAGCAATGTGATCCTGGGCAAGTCACTTAACTCTAATTGCTTGCTTAGGCTTTACCAATTCTGCGGTAGAATCAATCTAGACAGACAGTAAGGGTTTTTTAAAAAAGTTAAGCCTGGGAAGGAGCTTGAAGCTCTATCACCTACTCCAACTTTAATTACATGGATGAGGAAAGTTAGTTCAAGAAAGGGACATTAATTACAGTCTCCTGTCTACATTTTTTTCTACTGGACCTTCAATCTTCCTTAGTTCAAGTCATTTCTGAGTAAGGATTCCCTAAAAGCATTTGTAACAAGTGATCAATCAGCCTCTCTTAAAGACCTCAGAAATTTGCTAACAAACAAATTGATTCTAGATGAGTCACTTAACTACTGTTTGTCTCAGTTTCTTCATCTGTAAAATGGGGATAATAGCACCTACCTTCCAGGGTTATTCTGAGGATCAAATGAAATAATAATTGTAAAGTCCTTAAAGCAGTACTTGGCACATTGTAAGTGATATGTAAATATCATCATCATCATCAGTATTAAAAAAACCCTTATCTTCCTTCTTAGAAGGGCTAGGCAATTGAGGTTAAATGACATCTAGGAAGTGTCTGAGGTCAAATTTGAACCCAGAACCTTCTGTCTCCAGGCCTAATTCTCTTTTCCACTGAGCCACTGATGTTATTATTAACTATTATATTACAGTGAAGAAAGTTTTAAACAGAAAGGCTGCCATAGAATAGTAGATTAGAGAGCTGGACTTGGAGTCAGGAAGAGCCAGGTTCAAGTTCTGTCTCTATGTGAACCTCAAAAAGTGTCTTAACTACTTAGTGCTCCAGACAATTTTTTAAGGATGTAATTTCTAAGGATGTAAATTGTCTGATTAGAATTGGAGGGGGGGGCAGCTGGGTAGCTCAGTGGATTGAGAGGCAGGCCTGGTGATGAGAGGTCCTGGATTCAAATCTGATCTCAGACACTTCCTAACTCTGTGACCCTGGGCAAGTCACTTAACCCCCATTGCCTAGCTCTTACCACTCTTCTGCCTTAGAACCAATACAGTATTGATTCTAAGGTGGAAGGTAAGGGTTAAAAAAAAATAGTAGAAGGGAATTTCCTTCCCAGCTGTTCCCTATGCCAATGAAATTACACATCCCCCCTCCCTCTCAACAATTAGAAGTGTTTAAAAGTGGAATGGGTCTATCTGGTGAGGCAGGGACTTCTCCATCCCTGGAGGTCTTCAAGAGAGACTGGCTGATCGCTTGTTAGGGATGCTATGGAGAGAATCCTTCCTCAGGCATGAATTGGACTAAGGGAGGCAGATTATTATCATGGAAAAATTCTAGTCAGGAGACTTTAATTACTGTCGCTTTCTTGACCCAACTTTCCTCATCCATATAATTGCCCTCCCAGCCTTAACTCTTCCGAACTGGAGTTCATTGAGGTCCCTGGGCTTCTCTGAGGGAATTCATCCTTGCCTATACGTCTGGGTCTGGCCAGCAGAGGGCAGGCCTGCCTCACATTCCGCCACTAAATTCTAATTGCCCTCGACAGATTCCACATTGATCACACACTGCGCCAGCCCTTAGTGGTTTCCATCCTTCTTGAAGAATGCTCTCTTGGCATAGCTAAAGAGGCTGGCAGAGAGACTGGGAATGGAAAGACCTGGGAATAAAAGTGCCCTCCAGACTACTGGTACTGCTTCCAGGCAAGGCTTCCCAGCCGTCAATGAGGGCAAAAGTCTCTATGGAGAAGAGACCTACCTTCCTCACCACCCCCATTGCTACTGTTGGTAGGCAAGCCCAAGAACCTGGGAGGGGCAGCATCCTCCTCCTCCCCACAGACCACTGGTCTGCTTTCAGCTGAGCCCTACAGTGGTCATCCTGGAAACTGCAACTGCCATGGTGATTTAGCCTGGTAACTGCTTCTGTGGGTGCTCTAGTCACAGCTACTGAAAATCCTGAGGGATAAAAAGACTTTTCACCACCGAATCCTTGACATTGTCAAATAACTCAACATCAGAAATTGATTTGATTTTATCAGTGGGAATGCATGAAAGAAAATACATTATCATTGGTTTTGTGTCTTAAAGACCATAGAATTCATCTGATTTATAGCCCAATCCTTGTATATATATTGTCTTCCTGTCAGAACGTGTGCTCCTTGGAAACAGGGATTTTTAATTTTTCTTGCTTGTATCTCTAGGGCTTAGTACAGTGCGTTGTGCCTGGGTTTAAGGAATGTTTTCATTCAGTGAAATCAGTGGGGATTAAGTTCCAACTCTTCTCCTTATTTGTTATTTGACCTTGGTCAAGTTAATTCAGTTCAACAAACACTTATTTATGTAGGACAACAGTTTAAGGGATGGCAAAGTCAAGGAAAGGTCATTAAAGTACCTCAGAATTACAGAATTTTAGATTGTTTCCATTTTCTCTGCCAAGATGAATGACCTTTGTGCTAGAATGAGCTAACAGTGAGTTGATAACTAAGGCAAGTAAAGAGATGGTGAGATGGTATCTTGTTGTCCTTGAAGAAACCAAGTCACCTTGCCCAGATAAACTCAATCTTTAGGTAATGAAAGAACTGACTGGTATGATTGCTGAGTCACTATCAGTCATCTTTGAAAGATTGTGGGAAACAAGTGAGGTACCGTGAAATTGGAGAAGAACAAATGCCCCAGTTTTCACAAAAAAAAAAAGGAAAAGAACAGTCTGCGAATTATAGGGCCCTGAGCTTGGCTTTGATTCTTGAGAAAATCCTAAAATGGATTTTTTACAAAGATGTTTGGAAAACATATAGAAAGGGCAGCAGTGATTGCAGAGTCAGCATGGCTTCATCAAGAACAGATTACATCAACTAACTTTGTTTTTTTTTGGATAGGGTTATTAAACTAGTAGATGAGGAAGCTGTCATTATAGTTTACCTAGATTTTAGTAAGGTTCTTGATAAAGTATTTCATATGATTCTTATGGAGGAGATGACAAAATTAAATGGATTCAGAATTGTTTGGATTATTGGGCTCAAAGAACAGTCAGTCAGTCAAGATGAAAGTGATAGGGGATTTCCAGTGGAATATCCCAGGGGTCTGTGTTGGACCCTGTACTGTTTAACATTTTTACCAGTTACTTAGATAAAGGAATACATGACATGCTCATCAAATTTGTAGGTGACACAAAGCTGAGAGAGATAACATACCCAGGATGAAAGGATCAGGATTCAAAAAGATTTTGACAGTCTAGGATATCATATTGAATGTAATAGGATGAAATTCAATTGCTTACAAAAACCATCTTCAATCAGTCAGTCACTCCCTCAACAAGCATTTATTAAATACTGACTGAGCATCAATCATTGTGGTAGGTCTAGTATATGTAGGTTTGATGCCAGGAAAAGCTTCCTGACAATTTGAATTGTCCCAAAGTGGAATGGGTTACCATGAGAAGTGACGGGTTCTCTTTCCTTGGAGGTCTCCAAGCACAGATCAGATGACCACTTGTTGAATATAGTGTAGTGAGGATTCCTTTCAGATCCATGGGTTGGACCTGATGGCTAGATACTAAGGTCCTTCTTGATTATCAAAATTATGTGTTCCTAAAATTAAGTATTAATTTTTATTTTATTTTATTAATTTAATTTTATTTAATTTTTAAATTTAATTTAATTTAATTTAATTTTAATTTAATTTAATTTTATTAATTAATTTAACTTTTAACCTCTACTGCTACAATTACAAAGACAAAAAAAGTGATCCTGGCCTTCAAAAAACTTTCTATTTGGGGAAACATTAAGAAAAACGATATGAAAATGCATATATACAAAGTAATTTTTAGGGGAAGGGAATTATTCTCCCCACCCTGGGGGATCAATATAGTTTCCTATAGGAGGTGGTACTTCTGTTGAGTCTTGAAGGAAACTAGGGCTTCCAAAAAGGGGAGATGAGAAAGGATCATTCTAGGCAATAGGCATAAGGTATGGCTTTTGCGAAGGCACAGATAAAAGAGACAGGTGTACAGGGAAATACATATTATATGAGAATATATGTATAACCTTTTTCTTACTACTTGCCTTCTTGAGCAAGGGGGGGCAGAAGAGTGGGGTGAGGGGGTCAAAATGAGACATAGATTTTTGGTCAGAGAATTTGTTTCTCTTGAATGAACATATTTGTCATAATTTATTTATATTTATAGCAAATTATATGTATTTTGTTATGTTAACATATATTATGTTATATATTTAGAAATGGTAACAAAAAAGAGATGGAAAGTTATATTAGAAGAGATGGTCATGGGGATTAGCTTGGAGATGGAGTGTTAAATTCAGGAAAAAGTTTGTAATCCAGCCTGGCTGGAACATAAAATTCATGAAATGGAATATTATGTAATAAGGCTGGTAAGTTAGTTGAAGTCTTATTATGGAGGATCTTAAAGGCTAGACTGAGAAGTTGGTATTTATTCCAGAGGCAGTAGCCATTAGCAAAAAAATTTTTTTTGAAGCAGGGAAATAACATGGGGAGAATTGTACCTTACAGAAAGATTATTTTGTCAGTTATGTGAAAGATAGATAAGAAAAGGTGGAGTCTTTAGTCAAGGAGACCAGTTATGAAACTGTACAGTCATAAGAGAAAGGAAGAGAGAGTGATGTAAGATGAGTAGTAGAGGAAGAAGGGGCAAAGCTTGACAACTGATTGAATATGGGGAATAAGGGAGAGAGAAGATCTGTTGGTGTTCACTAATTAGCAATAGAGAAAAAGACTAAGCTAAGTGCTAAACTCCTTAAGAAAGGAGGAAGAGTGACTTGAATGAAGACTGGTGGATTGTAGCAACAAGGATTCTTAATAGGATACAGATTTATGATGTGAACATCAACCTCATAGAGATTGTTGGGTAATGGTGTTACAGGAAGGACCTGAAGGTGGAAATGAAGAGTAAGAAATATGTTCAATCCTTCTCTTAGTTCAATGTATAAAGAGAATCAGAGAAGATACAACTCACCTTAGATCAGATAGTTAGGGATAAGAGTGTTGTGCTGGCAAATGCTTAACAAGCTCTCTAGAAAAGAAAACTGCAGATGGGACACATTTTGAAATTTAATCTGCATCATTAACATTTTCTCCATCACTTTCTTAAGTCTAGATGATAACAAAGCAAGAAATCAAGCCCTGATGATTATTGAATTGCTTATTTCCAAGGTGTAAATTCTAAGACTGAAAATTTGACAATCAGTTCTATGCAAGTTGACTCCTGTATATCTCAATATAATACTCCTTTCCAGAGAAAGTGAATTTTCTGTGAGTTTCAGAAGATATGAAAATATGAAAGGAAGAGGTCTAGAATGAAGGGAAGTTTATTGCTGATTGAAGGGAGTTGGAAGGAGGTTTCTGGGAGCCTGATTGGAAAGTAGGGAAGGGAAGAAAGGGACCAGGGATTGATAAGGTCCAACTGGATGGGAATGAGAGTATAGGAAGACCTTTCATGGAAGGGAAAGGAAGTTTTTGCTTTGGAAGATGATGACTCTGAATTACACAGACCAGGGGAGCAAGAAGTCAGAATTTCTTAGCTTTAGCAGTAGGGAGATATCATTTGGTTGGGGCCCCTACTGACCAAACTTTTGTGATGATGGAGAGTGGGTGCAAATATTCCCTCTTCAAACATAGGAGGTGGTGAAAACTGGGATTTCAGGTCTGAGGTCTAGCTTCCCCAGGGACTGGGTTGAACTCACACATAATACCAACTCTTTAGGTACATCCCAAGATGGTGAAGGATTAGGTTCATTCAGATGATATATGCACTTAGTTCTGTGTCAGGCATGATGTCTGAAACTGAGAGTACTTACAAAGCTGGGTGATGGAGGCTCTGACCTGGGGAAGGAGAGCAATATGAGGCCTTTACAAGAACTTTGATGTTTTTAGGTATCAGTAAAATGAAGAGACTGTACTAATTGTTTTTAATACTATAATCTTAAACTTGCTTTCCATGGTGGTCTGGTAGGGGGTGTTAGTGTTCCTGTCTCAAAGCTGGGGCCAGGGAAGATCCGTTCAAGGAAAGGAATTCTACTTGACATCTAAGATTCCTCATAGCTAACTTAATTCAAAATCTTCCTTGGACCCAGAAAGGAAGGTCCCGGGGACCTATCTAGGGAGCTCTATTTCTAAGATGTCAGAGTGTACAGGTTAGCATTCTTCCGGGTGACCCTTTGTAAAACTAGGACCTGGGTTCTTCCCCAATGACCAAAAACAGAAGGAAGTTGTTGGGAAGGACCTGTAGAATGGATCCCATGTTTGAAATTGTGGTCTGTGGTGGGAAACTACTGCCAGGAAGTGAGATTGTTTGTTTAGGACTGACTCCTCTCTGTGAAGGAACCTCATTGGGGAGAAGACCACTATTTTCACGAGGGGAAACTTTTCTGTGAGCAAAGAGCCAGTACTCTCTTTGTATGGGTGAATATTATCTGCATTTGGCACCTTCCAAATTCAAAGACTTGGCTGTCTCTCCCAGCCACTCAGTAGAACTGTGTCTGTAGTGAGAGACCAGAGAATGCTGGGGTAGAGGGAATATGAAGGAGACCGCTGGTCTTAGGATGTCTGTCAGAACTGGAGGGGATCTAGAATTTTAAGACTGTCAGAGCTTGAAGAGATTTTATAGATAATTTTACAACTGTGAAAATTGAAGCCAGAGAAGGGAAGTGAAAGCTGAAAGACTTAGAGCCGGATGCTCAATTCTTCCAAATTTAGAAGGGTGGTGCTCTGGGTGTGCCTGTGTGGTCAAGTTCATGAATTCTGAGGATAGTCACTTCTCTTGCATTCTTTGTGCAGATGGATGTTTGTAGTATTAGAGGGAGAGGATGTTGGGGGCATCAGGACCTTGTGGGAATTTCTCATCTCACGTAGTTTTATTTTCCTTGTCCTGGGGCTTAGTGTTCTAAGTGGTCTTCAATTGCTTTTTTCCTCTTACTATCTCTTTCAGCAAGGTAGCCTTGGATCTGTGGTAAAGAATGAGGCTATTGGGGGCAGTAACTGTGGCTAGGTGTAGTATGTGTAGAAGATAATCTTCAATAGGACCTAGAAAGAGGGAAGTTAGAAGTATGCCAGGCCCATCCTTAATGGCACCCTTTTTTCAACCAGGTTTTTGGAAGGAAATTGGATGGGTGTATAGGTTACTGTTTAAATGGGCAGGATAACCCAGGGTCAAAGACTTAGTTTATTTCTGAGTAAGATTTGGAATTTGTAGTATTCCTATTTTAGTTAGGCATTAATTTCATTTGGGACAATTTCCAAAGGAACAACAAGAATAATTAATTGCTTCAGGGTCTGCTAGGTGGCATAGTGGATAGAGCACTGGGCTTAGAATTGAAGAATGAGGAAATGAGGAAGAGTCATCTTCATCAAATCTGGTGTAACTTATTAGCTGTGTGGCCTGGGAAAGTCACTTAACTCTGTTTTCCTAATTACTCCCCCCCCCCAATTGCATGGGAGATAACTTTTTGGGATAGCTAGGTAGCACAGCAGATAGAGCACCAAACTGGAGTTAGGAGGACCTGGGTTCAAATATTATCTCATATACTTCTAAGCTGTGTGACCATGTACCGGTAGGTCACTTAACCCTTAGCCCTTGTCATTCTTCTGTCTTTGAATTGATACTAAAATTGGTAATAGATACAAAAAAGAATAATGAATGTCTGGATAGTGTCATCTTAAGCTGCATTAACAGAAGTCTAGCATGCAAAGGGAAGAGTCATAGTCCTTCTATCTTTGGCCTTTGTTAGATGACACTTGGAGTAATGTTTCCTGGTTGAGGCACCACATTTTAGGAAGGACATTGACAAACTGGGACATATCCACAGAAAGATAACCAGGGTAATGAGTGAACTGGAAACCAAGCCAAGTGAGGATCAGTTAGTGGAAGTAGGGATGTTTATTCTGGAAAACAGAAGACTTAAAGGAGGATGTGATAGTTGCCTTCAAATATCTGAAGGGTTGTTTTGTGGAAGAAGGATCAGTTCTGGTTGGTGAGAGAGCAGAAGTAGGAATAGTGTGGGGAAGTTCCTGAGATACAGATTTCACATTGATACAAGGAAGGACCTCATGAGAGTCTGAGCTGTTCAGCAATGGAATGGTAGCGACAGAGTGAGTTTCCTGTCACTTGGAATATTTAAGTGATGGCTGTATGGGCACTCGATGATGATATAGACAGAATTCAAGATTAATGTATTAATTGGATTAGATAGCCTCAAAAGTATCTTTCACTTCAAAGATTCTATGATTCTCTAGGGACAGAAAACAGAAAAAGTGCATATTTTCATGTTCTGCATGCTTTTTTTCTACAAAAATAAACTCTTTATTAAAATAACAGCATAAATTAGTTAATTACTTATGGTACAAGGTAGATAAACATGTACAATAAAGAACATTATTTCAAAGAAGCACAAACACTTACATTCAGGTTGGCACCTTCTCTCTCACTTTTAGTTCACATCTTAATTTAATCATTGATTTCCTTTCTCTCTTGGTCAATCCTTCACTTTTGCTTTTAGCTTTGCTTCTCCTCAATTTTCTAATAGTGTCTGTCTGATTTGCAAACAGTATTGGCATTCAAAGCTATATTCTTACCTACCCCAGCTACTTTGGGGCTTTCAGGGCTTCAGATCTGGGCATTCATTCATTCATTTCTTAATCATTAAAAAAAACAAACAAACTTGTCACCTGGTCCATTTAGTTCATTGGTATAAGCACTTCTGCTTACAACCTTTCACCTGCTTCTTCTAAAAGATAATTGGTGCCCAGGAGTTTCCTTGAGTAATAGATGAGAAAAAAATGAAGTCTTTTTGCTATCACCTTATACTCAAATATAGCTTTCTTGTTGAATGATGCTGACTCTCCATGCTGATGTTAAGTTGTTTTTCAGTTGTGTCTAAATCTTCATAATCTCATTCGGGGTTTTCCTGGCAGAGATACTGGAGTGGTTTTGCCATTTCCTTCTCCAGCTCATTTTATATATGAGGAAACTGAGGCAAACAGGGTTAAGTGACTTGCCAAAGGTCACACAGCTAGTTAAGTGTCTGAGGCCAGATTAGAACTCAGGTCTTCTTGACTTCAGGCCTAGAGCTCTGTTTACTGTGCCGCCTAGTGGCCCTTGATAGATTTCAATAATATTCAACAAACATTTATTCAGCACCTACTGTGTACAGTGTCTTTTGTTTGGTGCTGGAGAAGATTTAAAGTTTATCAAAGATGTAGTCTCATTTCTCAAGGAACTTGTAGTCAGGGGATAATACCAATAAGATAGATATAATACATAAGATTACATGCATTTGAGAAGTGCAAACAAAATGCTCTAGGAGGTCTGAGGAGGAAGGTTATAACTGTCAATTTTCTTGAAAGTGGTCTCAAGGCTTTTTTGTTGTCTTTGCTATCTCTGCATTGTTGTCCTTCTGCTTTTCTGTTGGCTGCCTCATTTTTTCCAGGGAATGCTAGTGCTGAGAGGGCTTAAGAAAGGGATGGAATCCAACCCCCTTAATTTTTAAAGAGGAAGAAACTGAGGCTTTGAGAAGGGAAAGGAGTCAGTGGTGGAAGGGATCTTAGAATGCTGGTTCAACACTTCTCCCTCCCACTTTTACAGGTGTGGGGGCTGGGACTTGGGAAAGGGAAGATAGAAATGTGCCCAAGGTCATGGATCCAGTTAGCTGCAGTCTAATGTCTGGAGCCTGGGTCTCATGACACCTAGGTCAGCCAGTGCTCTCCTCAAAGCTGCCCTGCTTTCTTGGTTATCCTTCACTTTCCAGATGGAAGGGGCTTTCCTGTTCTCATCAGGCAAGTTTTCCATTTTAAAAAGATGCTTTTTTTTACTCTCAGAAATTTCATTAACTGCCAGTTGGGGAGGCGAGGAAAGTCAGAAGGACCAGGAGAGAGTCAGTGAAGGAAGATTTTTGAGCATACAGTCCATTTGATGAATAGCTTGCTCTGTTGTCAGCTTTCAAGTGTTTGGAAGTGTCTCCACACTTTCTATGGAGCTTTTCCTTATAAAAGCACTTCTCATCACTGCCTCCTCTGCCCTCTCCTTTTCTTTTAGAAGAGTTTTTTCTTATAAAATTTCTTTCTTGGGGAAAGAGAGATCTTTCTTTCCTCTCCAGGAAGTTAAAAATTCAGGAAGGATCTAAGTTAATCACCTTGAGAGAGAATGGAGGGTTTGGTAGTACTTAGCTCCAAGCCCTCAACTTATTCCTTAGTCTCCATGTTCCTCAGTCTACAACCTCTCACCCATTCTCTTCATCTCTCATTGTGTATTCCTTTTATTCTCTCTTTCCCACTATATCCTCTTCCCCTACTTCATATCCCCCTCACCTCCTCAACTCTTCCTGTACTTTATCCCTTACTCCTAATCCTCCTGGACTCATGCTTTAGATTCCCCTCATTCTTTAACTGATACCCCACTAGTCCTCCACCTCACACTTTCCTTCTTGTGTTCTCTTCATTCCCCACTTCTAACCCTGCCACTTCATTTATACAAAGGGAAAATGCATGGCAGAATTTCTTGCATATAGTACATATATACCATATAAATGCTTATTCCCTCCCCCTTTCTAACATCTCTCACTTCATGTCCTTTATCTCATCCCCCTTTCATTTCTTTTACCCTCCTGTCAGCCTCCTTACTATCCACTATCTGTCAAAAGCTATAGTCAGTCTATTGGACATCTCTGGATTCACAATCCTCTGTGCTTGTGTGTGTGTTTCAGGACCCTTGGAGGCCCCTTCCTTCTTCTTGGTTGAACTGTTATGAGTTGGGGTTTTCTCAGAATGATTGAAAGAAGAGACAATGTGAATTTCTCCTTCTTGGCAGTGGTTAGCCATGGGGTGAGGTGGGCAGTAGATTTCAGGGTGGAGGATAAGTGGAGGTGGTAGGGATGGGAAAAGGAAAGGATTTCAGGGGTTCACAGAGGCCTCTGTAGTTCTAATCCTGGATGGGTAAAGATTAAAGGAACATTTCTGGGTTTTTTTCTTCTTTCTCTGGGGATCACAATCTCCCAAAAGACTGATGGGCTTTTTAGTGAGTTCTTTCTCTGTCCCAGTCAGGAGTCATAGGTGTACATGTTTGGAGATTTACTTCATCATAAGAAGAGTCTCAGAAACAGTTTTATCCAGGAATCTGAAATCTCAGGCCTCAGAGTTTGAAAATTCCTGAATCATTGTCTGCCCAGTCTGGGGTATGAACTTGGCTTGAATGTCCCCTGATCAGACAAAAGGAGATAAAAGTGAATAATTTAGAGGGAAATTATGGACTCAATGAATTGAGAGTGGAGAGATGGCCTTGTGGATTTGGGGATGGTGTCCTTGGTGACCTGGCTGGTCTTGGAAATACTGCCTTCATTGGTATGGGAGGGCTTCTAAGATGGTTGATGTCCCCTGTGGTCTGCGAATTAATGTCCTGAGCAATCTGGGGTGGTGGTGTTCTCAGTAGCTCAGATAGTCCTCCCGCAGGTTCCTCCACTTGCCTCTGGGAGAGGAACTTCAAGCCCCATATGTTTTTCCAGCAGGTGAGGATGTTTCTAGAGTTGGAGGTCAGAAAAGGTTTCCTGGAGGAGGGATAATAAGCACAGTGATCAGTATGGCATTTTCCATCTCAGGAATGTTCTGAGTTCAGTGACTATCAGTATGTCCTTATTTTCCACCTCCACTCATTCCCCCCAATATTTCTCCTTTTCCAAGGTGGGAGAGGGAAGAAGATTCATAGACTATTAGAATTGGAAGAGACCCCAGAAGTCTTCTAGTTTGACTTCTACCTCAATAGGAACTTCCTTAATTTGAGCCCTGACAAGTAGTCAACAAACCTTCATCCATAGACCTCTAGTGATAGGAAGCTTGCCCCAGAGCAGTTTGGTATAGTGAAAAGATATCTCAATTTGAATTCAGAAGACATGGGTTTGAATCTTGTCTCTTGTACTTAATGACTGTACCCTGATACACAAGTCACAATATCTCTGAATCTCTCAGCTCTGTAAAATGGGACTAATGGTACTTACACTATTACACTTATATAATCCAGATTATAAAATGGAATTAGATAGATGGCACATAGCCTTGATCTATCAGTGCATGGGTCTTGGATATACAATGTGCATGAATCATACACTGGTCCCAGAACTGAATGGGAGGAAAGCAGGTAGGATTGCTTTTGGGAAATCACATCATGCTTTTAATGACCCCAGGCTTCTCCATGAAACACAAAGGGCCATCATTTTAGTGAAACAGTATTCTTTTGGCAACATTGTGGTTATGGAAATCATACAAATCATGGAGTACAAAGTCTCCAAAGGATTAAAGCTTCAGGTCACTTGAAAAGCCTTGCAACACCTATCATTAGACAAGGATTTCCCAAAAGTGTTATAAAGAATGCTATCAGAGAGATATAAGATTAGGGAAAAAGGTAAGTCTATCATTGTTCAAGAGGGAAGGATAACTAGAGGGTAGTCTGTTGTTTACTTGGCATCCATGTAATGTCAAGAGTTTGAGAAGAGGGGGCAGCTAGGTGGCTCAGTATATTGAGAGCCAAGCCTAGAGACAGGAGGTCCTAGGTTCAAATTTGGCCTCAGACACTTTCTAGCTTTGTGACTCTGGGCAGATCACAACCCTCATTGCCTAGCCCTTACCACTCTTTTGCCTTGGAACCAATACACAGTATTGATTATAATATGGAAGGAAAGGGTTTAAAAAAAAGAATTTGAGAAGAAGCCTCTTTGGGTGGAGTTGGATGGATCACCTCTATACAGATATACATCTGGATGAGTCAGAATGGGCTCTCTGTATTTGATTTGTTGAAGGACAAGGATGAGGCACATAGAATGGACAGGTATGATTGAATTGTGAACTAAACCACTGTGGGGAGTGCTACCCATACTGATAACACCAAAGATCCCTCCAAGTATGAAATTGGGGGATTTACACTACCTGATTCACAGGGTATTGTGAGGAAAAGTTGAATAATCCATCATTTACTCTAGAATGACAAGAATGTCATTAATGAGGCTGCCCATTTCATTTGGACTGTTTTGATGTTGTTGGGAAGCTTAAGAAGTTGTTTCTTATATTTAAATATATTTCTCTGCTATTTTTACCCAGTGCTCCTTGTTCTGTCCCCTGAGGCCAAGCAGAACAAGTTTGTCCCTTTTCTTCCACATGACAACTCTTCAGATATTTCAGGAAAGTGGTTCCTTTGCTTTTCATCCATGTTTTCTCTTCTCAAATCCAAACACCCTCAGTCTCTTCAACCAAACCTTGTCTAGCAAGGTCTGTAGTTCCTTTCCCAGCTTACTTTTCCTCCTTTGGACTAGTTCCAGATTCTGATTGTTCTTCCTAAAATGGGTATCAAATTATATGTGACAGTTCTTTTTATTCTCTGCTTAGCAATTGGGAGGACCCTTAATCAGCTGTGAATTATTCTGGGATTGCAGAATGAGCTTAATTCAGAGTACCCTGGGTGGGGGACAATAGAAAATGGTGAGTGGAAGGGTAGGTTGATGTTCTGGTGGTCAGGGGAGGCACTTTGAGGGCCATGAGACAGATGAACACCATATAATTAATTGGATTCTGAGATCTCATGAATGACAATTTATGCCTGGAAAACTTTGATTAAAGATCAGGCCTTTTATTCCCACAGTTAAAGACTTAACTTTGCCTAACATATTAGAAAGAACACTGACTCTGGAGTTAGAAGGCCTAAATTGAAATCTGGGCTCTGCTACCTGTTACCTTTGTGGCAATGGTTAAATCATAAAAAATCTTTGGGTTTAAGATTCTTCCTCTTTAAAGTAAGAAAGCAGGACTAGAAATGTACTTGTGTTATGGATTTTGTAGGATGTGGAGTATTGTGGAAAGGAAAACTGAATCAAGCTTTGGCATTTCTGCCACTGAGGTGGAGGAAACAGCAGTTGAAATGTTGAAGTGAAATTGATGGACAGTGAAGGCAGTTGGCGGGAGGAGGGGAGACTTGGAGAGTGACAGTTGCTCTCAAGGGTACACTTTTTCCTGGCCCTTGGACTGGAAGGAGCACTCTCTCCCTGTCTCAGGACAGAAGTACATCTATTCCTAGATTTTTTCCCAATGTGTGCTCTACATGGATTCCTGTGATCGTGTCATTGAACAAAAGGATTTAAAGGAGCAGCTTGAATTTAAGGTCAGTCTTTGGGTCATTAGCCTGAAGAGACAGGCCCAACTAGCTCTTAAGGTCAGAACTTTTTCTTCCTCTTGTCATCTACTGCTAAAGACTTTGAAATTAAGAAAGCTAGTACAGATATAACATAGAAAGGAATAAAAGAAACCTTCCACAAGCCTGTGAAGCCTGGCCTCAGCTTAAAAGCTGAGAGAGATGCAAACCCAATCTGTGGCAAAGTATAGGACAATCCCTATTCCCTCTACCTGATACCTTCCCAGTTTGAACTTGTCATTAAATTCATCTATGACTAATTAAACATAGTCAGATATCTTTGTAAGGGTGAGGGAACCCTGAAAGGAGTAAGGGTTTTTAGGGGAGAAGGCTCTCTGTAACCTCAAGTATCCAAATCTTGAGGAACCCATCCTTGTCTCTCCCCGCTTTCACACCTAGTATATTATCTGTCCTCAGAGTATTTTCTTACAGTTTGTTAGATTGGAAGGAAAAGAGGGAGCAGTATTTAGTGATGGCAGAAGCAAGAGAGGAAGAGGATAAGGTTAGACTGGCTAAAGTAGACCCCTGTGTCCTTGAAACTAATAATCATAACTAGCATCAATAGCTAAATATAGCTTTAGGTAATACTTTGCAAACTTAAGGTTTTACATATTATCTTATTTGATCTTTTACAGCAATCCCAGAGCATAGGTATTATTAATATTCCCTTTGTTCAGATGAGGAAACTGAGACTGATGGAGGTTAATTGACTTACCAAGAGTCATACAACTAGTAAGTGACTGAAGAAAGATTTGAATTTAGGTATTCCTGACACTAAGATCAAGCAGGTCCATGGATCACTAATATTATTAGCTGGAAAATGTTAGAACAGGCTGGGAGTATTATATTCAATTTAGGGAGGCTTCACCTTAGGAAGTACATTTACACTTTGGAGAATGTTTGGAGGAGTGTGATTTGAATGGTGAGGGAACTGAAGATCAAGCTAAATGCAGATTGATTAAAGGGACTAGTGATGTCTAAGTTGGAGAAAAGATTTAGTGAGCAGATCCCAGCTATTTCCAATCATTTGAAATACTAGAAGAGGATCATAGCTCTGGATCTGGAAGTGACCTCAGAGACCATCTACTCAACACACTCTACATCTTCATTTTACTGATCAGAAAGCTGAGGTTCAGGGAAGATGAGTAACTTTACCAAGATCACACAGACAGTAAACATCAGAGGTTAGATTTGAATCTTTGTACTCTGACTCAGGAGTCAGTGCTTGAAAAAAATTTTCCCCCATAGAACATTTATTCCTTGATAGAAAGGAAATTAGATGTGTTCTGCTTAGATTCAGGAGGTAGAATTAGGAAGTGGCTAGATAGATTTCAATTTAATGTAAGGAAAGACTTCCTAGCAATTTTTTTTGTTGTTGTTCAGTTGTTTTAGTCTTGTCTGATTCTTTGTGATCCCATTTGGATTTTTTTCTTCTTTTTTCTTGGCAAAGATACTGGAATAGTTTGCCATTTCCTTCCCCGGCTCATTTTATGGATGAGTAACTGAGGCAAACAGGGTTAAGTTACTTGCCCAGGGTCACACAGCTAGTGTTTGATGCTGGATCTGAACTCAGGAAGATGAGTCTTCCTGACTCCGAGCCTGGCACTTTATCAATTATGCCATTTTGCTGCCTCTTCTGAATAATTAGAGCTGTCCAAAAGAAAACTAGGCAGCCATTGAAGGAGTGAGAGGCTTAAAGACTTGTCTAGACAGAGGTCTTCTAGGAGAGGTTGAGTGACTAATTGTCAGGGACACTGAAGAGTGGATTCCTGCTCAGGGGAGAGTGGAACTCGATGGAGTTCATGGTCTTTTCCAATTCTGGGAATCTGTGATTCTTTGATACTGAATTATGGTTCTATCAATGGGATCTATACATGACAAAATTTCAGAATTGGTAACACAGTACTTTGTCAACCTTAAAGAGAGGTATAGAAGTAAAAATTGCTATTATCTTGGGAACAAACTCAAGATTAGCTCTTCTTAAAATCAGCCTAAGGTCTAGCAACCTTGGGCAGGATAGGGCCCTGGGTAGGTCAGTCTGATCTGCACGGTCAACTTAGTAAAAGGAACTAGGATCTCTTATTCCAGAATCATTCATTATGCTTTACTGCAAGGTGGAATTGGAAAGAGGATGGTTGTTTCCGTGCAGTCATTTCCCACACAAGATTCAAATCTTGCATTCTTTGCTAAGTGAGGGAGGATCATTTTTGCTTGCACAAGTTTTTGAGAGTCTCACATAGCCAAACAGAAAAGTACATTCCCATTTCATATTGCAGTTCTTAAATGCTTCACAGTCACAGAATGTTAGAATTGGAAAGGACCTTATATGCCATGTCATTCAAGTTCTTCCTTTAAGGATTTGGAAATGGAGGCCCAAAGAGGTAAAGCCACTTGATGATAAGAGGAGATGATCTTTACTCTTCTCTGGCCTTGCATGCACTCAGAAAGTCTCCAAATACTCACCAAAGAGCCCCTCTTCTGCCTTTCCTTTTTCCAGTTGTAAGTCTAAGCATGGCCTTAATCTCATTCGAATTGGGAAAGGACTGAGCTTTTCTACAACCGGACTCATGGAGACTTAGGAAAACTGTCCAGAGCTAGAAAAGGTTGAATTACAGACAAAAAAATTAAATTCATCAGGAATTCATTGTATAACTTGAATTTCAAAAATTTTGTACCCAAACCTCAGTGGCTAATTTAGGAAGGAAAAAAAGGGTGACTTCCTGTTGCCTAAGGAGCCATGTTCTAACTCTTTCCCTGACGTGCATAATTCTCTCTAACCTTGAACCACTGTCCATTTCTAGCATTATCTCATATCATTTCCCTTCATACACTCTAAGAAGTGTAATAGCATGCTAATCCTTTTCCTCCTCTGAACAAGAGTTGTATCTTTAAACTTTGCTCAGGATGTTAGAAGTAACTAGGTAACATAATGGAGAGAGCTCTTGACTTGGAGTCATGAAGACCTGAGTTTGAATTCTACCTCAGATATATTTATGAACTGAATGATACTGGGAGAGTCATTTAGCTTCTTATAAACTCTTTCCTTATCTCTAAAATAGAGATAATAGCACCTGCACTCAGAGTTGTTGAAAATCAAATGAGAAGTTTTATGTAAATGGACTTTAATATGCTAAGTAAATGCAAATTATTATTTTTAATTAGTATACCTTATTCTCATTTATGGGCAGCTAGGTGGTGCAGTGGTTAGAGCCTTTCTTTGTTTAAAGGGTTTAATCTAGTGCCTAGCACATAGTAAACACTATATAAATGTTAGCTATTATTAGTAAAGGCAGCTAGGTGATATATAATGGATAGTGTGGGTCAGGAAGACTTAAGTTCAAATTCGGTCTTGGATATTTGCTAGCTGTGTGATCCTGGGCAAGTCACTTAACTTCTGCCTCAGTTCTTCATCTGTAAAATGGGAGTGATAATAGCACCTACCTCTCAAGGTTGTTGTGACTATCAAATGAGGTAATAATTGTGCTTAACACAGTTACTGGCATATGGTAAGCATTATATAAATAGTAACTATTATTATTTTTGTCTATGTTAAACCTTTAATTTTATAGATAAAGAAACAGATGCTCAGGAGAGTTAAATGACTTTTCATAGAAGAAGGAAAGAAGACAGAAGAGAAGTGTGCATCTTTTAGCCTATCAGTCCTAGAATGGGAGTCAGGGAGAACTGGTGTGGGTCAAGATCCAGATCTTACAAAAGGGCTGAAGGGAAACACAAAGAGGGTTAGATGGACTTTTTTAAAAGATCCTATTGAGAAGGGTGTAAATGTCATTCTGATTACATGGAAACCAAGCTCTGAATCCCTTAGTGGAGATAGTGAAAAGAAGTTGGAAAAGATGACTGAAGGCAATCTGGAAGGGTGACCTGAGTTTGAATTCCAGTTCTGGTATTTTCAAGCTCTGGAAAAATAACTTCCTCTCTGTTAGTCTCATTTCCTCAACTGTGAAATGGAACTAATGTTACAACAGAGAAGCATGTCTTATTTGCTACATATCCAGGAAATGGTTGAAAATTTCAAGTTTAACATCTGTTGAACTTGCAGATGACTACTGCTGGATGCACTGTGCACTTGTGCATGCATAATGTCACTAGAAGGCAGCTAGAAAGCATTGCTGAGACATCTAAAGATAAGGTCAAGAAAGTGAAGATCTTAGGGGCACAGCTGGTGCTTTTATTTGCCATTTTCAAAATGAAAATGAAAGACAGATTTCTCTTCAGAAGAGATAGGCAGTTTAGGAAGTGAACAGACAGCTAAGGAGATGATGTTTGAGGAGGGGATTTGCATTTGTAGATCAGAATTTAAGATATGAACAATGAAGTCTTGTATAGGGGCAGAATGCATCAAAAAAGGGCTGGCAAAATAGGTTTACTTTGAGTCTTGCAAATCTAATACAAAGTATATTAAACTGAATAGGAAGGAAGATAAAAATATATGTGTAAACATATATCTAGCAAGATAGATGCCGTAAATAGAATGATATACAAAAGATAATAGTAGTAAAAATAAATGCTCAGAAAATCACAAGGAAATAAAATTTAGGAAAAAAGTGAACAGTACCATTTGCAGCACCGTCACTAAAGTAAAGAGTAATATAAGTCCTAATGGGAACCACGAGGCTTTGGAAGAATAAAATATTGGAAGACTAGAAGGAATCATAGACAAGCAAGGCAGCTTAGAAAGCTATGTGATGAATTTATTATATATTAAAAAAGAAAATCAAGCTCCATATAAGAGAACTGAAGTTTCATGCACAGTCCTCTCCTGTTCTACAACATATATGGAAATACCCACTTGATTTGGTGCTTGTTAAGTTCAAAAGAATAAAGGAATCTTTATTATTTTACCATTATTATTTTATATTAAAATAATAAATAAAAAATAAATATGAAGGAGTTAGGGAGTAGAATAGCATTGCATAATAAGATTTCCAAATAAGTACAACTACCTAAAAGTGGAATGAGTTGCCTTGGGAGGTAGTTCATTCCCTCTTTGAAAAAAAATTACTTTCCCCCAATTAAATAGCTCATTACCTCTTACTAGACTTCTATCCAGGTTATACTTTAAAAAAAAAACTGCCATTTTATTTTAATAACTAATTTATACATAAATTTTCCAAAGTGATATGATTCATAGTTTCGCTCCCTGTCCTGGAGTTGACAAGCAACTCATTCTGGGTTATACATGTATTATCATGCTTCAGGTTATACTCTTGAGGAACCATGACTCAGAAGATACCCAAAAGCTCCAGGAAGCATCACTAACCTGTCCCTCAAAGAATCTAACAAATAAATGTTCCCTAGACCGTTCATTGTTTGATATGGATATGTGCTGGTTTTGCTTTTGCCCCATCCTTGACTCAGTGCCCAAGGTCAGGACAGCTGGCCCTACCCAGAGAAATCTAGGACATCTAGTAAGAATAGAGAATTACTTTTTGAATATTTTGTAGAAAGGATTCCTGTTCTGGCATGCATTGTTCTAGGCATTTTCAACCCTGTGATTCTGTGGTTCTTAGCTTGCTCAATTACCACAGGATTGTTGTGATAAAAATGTTTGTAAATCTTAAAAAGGCACCCCATAGATGAGAGGCAACAGAGCACAATTTGGGGTTCTAAGCCTGGGGGATGGGAATTTGGTTTTTACACATTTTGAAAATTATACTTCAGTATAATTGTTTCCCTTTATAATCCTCTGTATTTTATGTGATATGTCCAAATATGTTATTCTGAGATAGCCAATAGGTTTCATTAGGCTGCTAGAGGGACCTATCCTCCCCATCAAGGTTAAGAATTTTTAGTGGGCTGACCTTAGAGTAAGGAAGAACTGAGTTCAAGATCTGCGTGAGACACACACTGACTATATAATCATGGACAAGTCCCTTTACTTCTAGGTACTCAGTTCTTTTGAGAATATAAAGTTAGAAGAGACTTACTTATTTGAGTTTGTGGTGGAAATTTCCACACAGCAGGAAGTCACATGCCTGAACCCAAACAAATATGTGCACTTTTATTAATATTATTCATTCCCGTAGGACCTCATCAGCCTCATTGTGGCCTTGGGATTCCCTTGAACTTGAAAGGGCTCTCCAGTATAAAGTAAAATCTGGCAGATCTGATCAATCTTGAAAGGCATTATTTAGTAGGGGTTCAATAATGTGTATTTATAGTCCAAGGATTAGCTACATAAGTATGGAAAGACTCATCATTAGAAGGAAGTCCCTTATGGGGTAAAGTTTTCCAACCTAGAATTTGGCAACCTCTTCAAAAAAGGAATGAGGAATATTTAATGTCTTCATTAGTTAAGAGGTCACCTACCATGATGAAACCACAGATCCTCAAGGTGTTAAAATTAAAGCAACTCTTCTGACGTCCTAGTTGTCCCTATACCTCACTGACTCCCATTTGTATAGCTAAATTATGGGGGTAGAGCAACTCATGTCTTGGTTTCTGTTTCCAAAGGATTGGAAACCAGGACAACTTAGGATACTCTGGGGAGGGCCTGCTGTCGTGGCCTTGGGCACTGAGCTGAGAATGTGGCAAAAGCAAAATCAATAGATGTTCATGTCAAACAATGGACTGGGAAACATTTATTTGTTAGATTCTTTGTGGAGCAGGTTAGTGATGCTTCCTGGAGCTTGTGGATATTTGTAGTAGTCTTGAGTCATGGTTCCTCATGAGTATAACCTGGGAAGGGAGTTTCAGGGACCAAGTACTTCCTTTTTCAGAAATATGGGAGTAAATCTATATTTCTGTGAAGTGGTTGGGTCTGGTGAGAAGGAGTCTCTTAGAGAAAGGCAGATTTCAGCAGTTTTGTAGCACACTGAGAGTTTTGTTCCTGTTCTAAGTGAAGTTCTTCATCCTTAACACCATGGCAGACTGATGAAAAGAGTCCTAGAGAGGGATGCAGGAGATCTGGTGTCTAGTTTGACTCTCTTCTTGCTTGCACTGTGACTTTGGCAAGCCACTTAACCTCACTGGGCCTCAGTTTCTTCATTTGTAAAATGAGTGGGGATAGTATACAAAATGATTTCTAATATTCTTTTCAGCTTTAAATCTATGATCCTATGAGTAGATGACCTCTAAGATCCCTTCCAGTTCTAAATATATGCCTTGATCTATGGAAGTCAGTGGTACTATCTATCTATAGATTATCTCTGTTCTGAGGCTATGAATCTGGTACAGCAGAAAGCTTATTATCTTTGTAGTGAGAAACTTGGTTTCATTTTGCCCTTTTATCATTTTAGCCCATCTAATAGGTGAGATGATATCTCAGAGTTGCTTTGATTTGCATTTCTCTAATCAATAATGATTTAGAACATTTTTTTGTATAGTTTTATATTTGTTATTTCTTCATCTAAGAATGGTCTGTTCATATCACTTCAATTAAATGACAGATGTTGGAGGGGATGTGGGAAATGGAGAAACTAATACACTATTGGTGGAACTGTGAACTGATCCAACCATTCTGGAGAGCAATCTGGAATTAGGCCCCCAAAGTTATAAAACTGTGTATACCTTGGGAACCAGCAATACCACTGTTAAGGTGATCAAGGAAAAAGGAAAAGAACCTGTATGTTCTAAAATATTTAAAGGATCTGTCTTTGTGGTGGCAAAGAGCTAGAAACTGAGATGTCTATTAACTGGGAAATGGTTAAACAAGATGTGGTATATGATTGTGATGGGATACTACTGTGTTATAAGAAATGATGAGCAGGTTAATTAAAAAAATGCAACAAAAAACATGGAAAAACCCCATGAAATTATGAAGAGTGAAATAAGAACCAAGTGAACATTATATACAGCAAAAGAAATATTGCTTGAAAAATGACTTGTATATACCCACCTCCAGAGAAAGAACTGATAAATAAAACTATAAATAAAAAAATAAAATAAAACTTTTATAGGTACATATATCTTTTTGTGAAATGATACCTTTTCTTGTTTGAGGAAAGGGAGGAAGGGAGATACCTGGAAATTTTAATATAACAAACAATAAATAGGTAAAAAAAGAAGAAAGTTGGTTTCAATCTCATCTCTGATGCTTACTACATCACTCTGTGATGGTGGGCAAGTCTCTTGCCCTCTCTGGTCCTTAGTTTCCCCATCTCTCAAGTGAGGGGTTTGGACTAAGTGATTTCTAAGGCCCTTTCTGGCTCTGCCAGACATTCTTCATTCACAGACTTTAACATTCTCTCAGTGTTTTCCCCAATCTCCAGCAATTACTTTGTATTCACCTTGTGTCTAGTTTGTACACATGTATTTCTGTACATGTTTTCTCCTTTATTGAATGTAAACTCTTTGAGGCAGATACTTTTTGTCTCTAGCACCCAGAATAGTGAAGGACACACACCTGGGACTTGGTTAATCAACCATTCAACAAGTACTAAAATACCTTCTATGTGCCAGAGGCTGGGAATACAAATTGAAAAGAATGAAACAAATCTATCTTGAAAGAACTTACATTTTTTAATGCTTAATATGTTTTCTGATTGATGAACTGTTTGTGTTCAAAGACTTCTTTCAGCTTTGCCCTTCTATACTCTGTGACATCCTAAGGTCCCTTTCAGCTACAAGTTCCTTTGAAAATCCATCACTATCCAATTACATTCATCTGGTCCCACATGGTCAGAAGGAGGCCGAAGTCACTGAGCTGAGAAAGCAACAGTTCACATGGGCTACCACTCTTTTAATCCCAACGGCTACCTGAGTAAGCCTGCTAAATGAATGGACAGTAACCTAATTTCTGCCCTGGCTGGGCTCTGTTTCTGTCTGTTTCTCCAGGATGGAGCAGGCTCTCAGCCATCTCTTTCTAATACCTCAGGGGTGCAACAAATCTTCACCACCACGCCTTTCTTCCCCAAACCCTCCTGGGGAGCCATTCCTCAGTGGAAATACTGGGTCCCTGAAGCTGCCAATGTTTAGCTAAGAAATAACCTAGGACTCTAAGGCAGCATTCTCACACGCAGAACAGAATCCCATCCCAACTTTGCTTCTTCTTGAGGTCTTCTTCCTTCTAGAGCGAGGGTTCTTAACCTTTTCTTAGTGTCATAAAACTCTTTGACAGTTGGTGAAGTCTATGGACCCCTTCCCAGAATAAAGGTTTTAAATGCATAAAATAAAATACATAGTATTACAGTAGTAATTACAATTATAATTATACTAAATTGCAGTTATTAGTATCTTATAAAGCCCCAAATTCATTGAGTCCTCTACAATCTGCGCAAGGACACCGAAGGTTAAGAAACCCTTGATCTAAGGTTTCCCTTTCTTGAATCTGAAGACCTGGTGGCCTGTCATCTCTGTGCCATAGTTTTATATGGAGAGAAATTGCCTGTCTGAGCTGGAACTGGTGGCCATATAAGAGGGAGCAGCACTTTTAGGGTATAGCCTATTAGAGAATCATAGGCAGGAATGTATTGAGCCAATTTTTTTAGCTAAGTATTAAATTTTCATCATGAGCATTTACACCTCAAAAATCAGCAAAGCTACCTATCAGGCTTAATTTATTATTTTGTTGATTGTCTGGATTTAAAGTGCTAATAATAAAAGTTAAATTTAAAGATTACATACTCCCTCACCCCTCAAGAGCCCTTTAGTCAAATATTTACTAGTATATCTATATATTGTTCTATATATTCTGTTTAAATTCCGAAGGAGTGTAACAGAAAGTTTAGGAAATGAAATCATCACTAGACTGGAGGCCTTGTGTTTTAGGCCAACAACAACAACAACAACAACAACAACAACAACAACAACAACAACAACAACAACAACAACAACAACAACAACAACAACAACAACAACAACAGTAGCAGCAGCAGCAGCAACAAGAAGAGTAGCAACAAAAGCAGCAGCAACAACCATAATCACAGCAATAGCAACAATAACTGTGATTTTTATAGTGCTTTAAAGTTGGCAAAGTACTTCAGACCTATTATTTCATCTAAGCCCTGTAACACTTATGATTGTAGCATTTAAAATTATAAAGGTCTGAAGTAATCATCTAATCCAGGACCTAGGAATGAGGAAACCCAAAGTGATTAAATGACCAGCCTGAGGTCAAATAGGTTGTAACCCACAAAGTTGAGATTTGGACCCTGGTCCTCTGGGTCCAAGCCAGGAACTAGGCTTATCAAGGTTAGTCAAAGATTTCAAATAGCTTGGTTTGTCTTCCTCCCTTTCCCCAAATGCTGCCCTACCTTCTCAGCAGTGAAGAGATTGGTTCAAAGCTAAAAATTGTCACCTTATTTATGGGTTCACGAAGAGTAGAACATGACAGAACAACTCAACAACAATACTTTTGATCCCCTTGATTTCCTATACCTCATTGGAGGAAAGGAAACTACTGGCCAGTCTGGTTACTGATAACAGCTCCCTTCCTGCTTAGATGTGTGGTTTTGTAGAGCTTTCATCTCCTGGAAAATACTGTTTTATCTCTTTTTAAGTTCTTTCCTGGTCCTGGTCTCCCAAGGAACTAATAGATACCCACTTTCTTTGAGGAGGGGTAGACTCTTTTGATTCTAAGAATATACAGATAATAATGTCTCAGACTCCAGACCAAGGCCATGGGAGGAGCCATACCTCTTCTTCCTGACACCTTTCCCTTTTTTAAAACCTACTTTGTTCTCTCAATCAATTATTTTTTATTTTAATTTTAAATATTTTTCCATGTTTCCATGATTCATTTTCTTTTCCTCCCCTCTTCCCTCCTCCCTCCCAGAGCTGACAAGCAATTCCACTGGATTCTCTCAACCAGTTGTGATGCCCTTTTAGTTTGATCCTTACTGCCTCTCATTGGGACCTGAATCCTAGAGGGTTGGCCAATTCCAGGTCCAGGGCAATCCACAGAAAGTCAGTTCTCCTGGGGACCCTCATTCCTCATTCTCATAGGCTGGTTGTGATAGGGTTCAATAATGAACCCATTGTTCTGTGCTCTAATGAATGAGAAAGGGAAAAAGTACATGTTATCAGACAGGTGGGAAGCCAGGAACTAGGCTTATCAAGGTTAGTCAAAGATTTCAAATAGCTTGGTTTGTCTTCCTCCCTTTCCCCAAATGCTGCCCTACCTTCTCAGCAGTGAAGGTTAGCTCTCCCTAATTCCTTCAGTAGCCTCCAGGATAGGACCAAGACAAAAGGCCCATTATCTTGATTAACATCAATAATAGCTCACATTTCTATAGGGTTTTCAACTTTACACAACTCTTCCCTTCCCATAATCCTTTGAGGCAGGAAGTTCCCATGAGCATTATGACTGTTGTTTGCAGAAGAAGATACAGAAGTCCAGAGAAAGTAATTGAGTTGTTCAGTCACTTGGTTAGTGTATGTGATGAGGATATGACTTGGTTCTAGGTCTCTGGAGTTCAAGTCCAGTGTTCTTTCTGCTTTCCTTGTCTGTATCTCTAAATTTTCTACATTTGGAGTATAGGACGCCCTAGACTTTCTTAGGTTCAGAATGTGGTGTAGTACTGAGTCTGGAAACAGTGGGCGTAGTATAAAATCCTCTGCCATTTTCTACCTGGGTAACCATGGCCTTTATCACTATCAGAACTATAAAAGGAGGGCTGAATTAAATCGAAGGTGTTAAACACGCCTTCTTATTATGGCCCTCAGCAGTTCTGAGTGCTACCTGAATCAGATTAAAATATAATTAGGAAATATTTAACAAAATAAAAATATAATAGAACATAGATAATGGTAATATGTAGTTTTCTAAACCATCATGCTGCCAACAGAAATATTTATGTATGGATTAGTGGCCCCTGTTTCTATTTGAGTTTGATCACACTGGACTAGATGACCTTGAAGGTCCCTTCTATCTCAATCTGTGATACTGTGCTTTGAAGGCCTTTCCACAAAGCCACATCAAATTGACTCAAGGATTATTTTCCTTTCCAGGTTCTCTCAGAAATCCTCTAATCCCCACCCCTTTATTGTACAAACTAGGAAACTGAGATAAAGTGACTTTCCAGAGGTGATAGGACTGGAATTTGAACCTGTCTTCTGGCTCTAAGTCTTTCCATCTTACCATATTGTTTCTTTCCTCCAAGTCTGTAATGCACATTTGTCACAACTTGGTCTTATGTGGATTTGTGTATGTCAGACTGACTCATGGCCAATCATCAGGGATGGGGCTTATTCTTAAAGACGTCATGTGGGGGTGGCAGAGAAAGCCCTGGCTTGGGAGTGAGGAGACAAAGTCTGTCCTACTTTCTTCCACTAACTTTCCATATATCCTCTCCTCTCTAGGCCTCAATTTTTTCTCTATAAAAAGAGGGGATCGATGACCCTAAATCCCCTCTTAGTTTCCTTCAAGTGCTAATGCTCTGAGAGCCAAAGGTTGCTCAGCACCAGCTTGTCTTCACTGTGTGAAGGTGTTAATTTCCTTCTTGGTCCCTAACTCCCTCTTCACTTGGCACTGCAGGTGGCAGGGCTGTCAGCACAGATGGGTTGGAAGTTGGCAGGATCCCTTGGGTAGCAGCTGCTGTGAATAAGTAATACTTGCCTATGCTCACGACTCCTTTATGGGCTCATATGTGCCTTGGCTGGAGGTTGGAATGCCTTCTTGGGAAAGACCTCAATAAATGTCTGGGCAAATTCCAGAGCATCTCAGCTTTCTGGAGAATGAGGACAAGGAGTCTATTATGGAACAGATACCAATTGAAGAGCCTTATAATATATAAAACACAAAATTTAAGGCATAGACTATCAGAGCTAGAATGGACCTTAGAATATATAATGTTAGAGTAATAAAGGAACTTGGAATTGTGGAATATAGAACACTAGAGATAGAAGGCATCTTTGCATACAGAATATTAGGGCTATAAGGGGCCTTAGAATCATTGTACATAGGATGTTGGAGATAGGAAGGACTTTAGAATTTGTCTCTTGCCTTGCTGGAGGGAAAAATCTGTGTTGATGAGAGCACAAATCCAATGAGTACAAGAATATAATGTGTAAAAGAATATTTGATGTTCTTTGTCATAAAACATAGGAGATAATAAAAATAGAGTATGTTATTTAGGATAGAGGTGTCAAACATGTCCGTGGGCTACACGTGGCCCACAATACTCTCAAGTGTGATCTGAATTCTCCTAATTATGAGAAATACTTAACAAAAATTAAAAAAATGCAAGAAAACATAATGTTGCTATATGATTTTCTAAGCCAATATCTAGTTCCCGGGTGTCCTTATCAGTGATTTAGTGGCTCCCATTTTTATTTGATTTTTGATACTATTGATTTAGAATATTGATAATAATGTGATTTATAGTTCAGTATGACATTTTTTTTTTACTCTTACCTCCCATCTTAGAATCAAAATTACGTACTGGTTCCAAGGCAGAAAGAGCGATAAGGACTGGGTAATGCAGGTTAAGTGATTTGCCCAGGGTTACACAGCTAGGAAATATCTGAGGTCATATTTGAACCCAGGACCTCCTAACTATAGGTCTGGCTTTCTATCACCTGACCCACCTAGTTGCCTCCCAGTATAACAGTTCTAATTCTAATTTAACACATCTATTGTTGCGAACTGTTTTACATCAATTGGAATCCTGAGGATGTTATTTCCTTCAAGTTTTCAAATTCCTTGTCTGTGAAATGAAGCTTATAGTACTAGCTCTACCTCCCCCATAGGGTTGTTGTTGGGGCAAATGAATATAAATAAATGAATATAAATACTTATAACAAGAATGCCTTGACTTAGGTTATTAGTAGAATCATAGGAATGTAGCTACAGAGCTGAAGGAATCTTAGAGATCACTTAGTTCAATCCTTGCTTCACTTGCTCCATTTTACAGATGAGGAAAGTGAGGCCCAGAGAGGTTAAGTGATTTGGCTAATATCAGATAAATAGTATAAGTTTTGGGACTTCCACCCAAGTCCTCTGACTCTGAATTCAGTGCTTTCCCCACTATAATTGTCTACCCCAAACTGAAGCATTAGGCAGAATGTTTCTTTGGGTTGGATTGGGGTAAGGTTCCATGGGAATAAGGTCATGGATTTTGGATCAGGAGTCAAAGGAAAAGGGTTCAGATTCCTCTTCTACTTTTCATAGCTTTTGTGACCTATGGCAAGTCACAGCTTAGCTTCCCTGAAGCTCGTGGTCCTCTTCTGTCAAATGAAAGGGGGAAAGATTGGATTAGATCTCTCTAGTTCCAGGGCAACTAAGTAGGTCAGTAGAATGGAGTTCTAGGCCTGAAGTCAAGAAGACTCCTCTTCCTGAGTTCAAATCTGACTTCAGACACTTACTAGCTATGTGACCCTGGGCAAGTCATTTAATCTTATTTGCCTCAGTTTCCTCATCCATAAAATGAACTGGAGAAGGAAATGGCAAACCATTCCAACATCTTTGCCAGGAAAACCCCAAATGGGGTCACAAAGACCATGACTGGAAAAAACAAACAAAACAAAAAAGAAAGTTTCCCATAATCTTTAAAATTGTGGTCTATGACATGAAATTTCCTACTAGGGTATGGAGAAGCTGCAATTGGTGATATTGATATCTCATTTTTACACTTCACTTGAGAACTGGAGCTAAGGCAGCAAGAAGTTCCTGTAGCTTTTGCAACTCAGAGCTCATTTTTGCTGTGCTTGCTAGAAATGCAACATAGATACCTTGAAGTAATGGTTTGACTAAGGAATTTCAAGCCAAGAAATATTGTTTCCCATAATGGCAGCAGTTTCTTTCCCCTTCTATGCTGAGCTCAGCATCAAGACCACACTGTTTAAATGTCTTTTTGTCTATTCAACTGAGAGAAGATGATTCAAGAAACTAGATAACTAGAAGGGATTTTTTCAAGTGTACAAATGGAACTCCTTGACATGTAAATCAAGCCAAGGAGATAATTTAATTCACTGAGACAATAATATATAATACTATGTATAATAAACAAATTTGACCTAGGGTGAAATTTTCTTTAGCACCAACCATTTAGATTAAGTGCAAATCATAGCACTGAGCAAGTTATTTCATCTCTTTCTTGGGACTCAGTTTTCTCATCTGTGAAAAGAGAGGATTATTATAGATGTCTCTTCCAAATACAAATCTGAAATCCAGTGAAAACAACAGAGTTTGATTGACTGAATTGGGTCAGCTGGGATGTCCTTTCCTGAGAAGGGGCATCAAGGTCTATATAGTTCCTAAATACTTACGGTAGACATTTAAGGGTTGTCTAAAAATAATCAAATAACAATAATAGCTAACATCTAGATAGTGTCTACTATGTGCCAGGCACTGTGCTAAGTGCTTTACAAATATCTCATTAGATATCCACAACACTCTCTGGAAAGTAGATGCTATGATTATCCCTATTTTTATAGTTGAGGAAATAGCAAGGCAAATAGCAGACATGACCTGCCCAAGGTCACACAGCTAACAAATGGTTAAGGTTAGATTTGAACTCAGGCCTTGCTAATTAAAGGTCCAGCTCTCTATCCACGGAACCATCAAGTTTCTTCTAACTTTCCATAACAATCTGTTCTTATATTATCTGTGGGACTGGCATAGTTCAAAGAACATGAGATAGAATCAAGAGAAATGGATTCTCATTTCATCCTCTCCTTTTAACTTTTATGGAAGACCTTGGCAAGTAACTTTCCTTCTTTGAACCTGCTTCCTTCCCTTTAAAAATGAGAAAATTTGTCTTGATGGATCTTTAAACCTCCTTCCATCATTAACTTTCTTTTTTGTTCTAAAGTTCTTCCAAGCTCTACATTATATATGCCTATTACAACTATTTTCTTCCTGCAATAGCAATTCTAGGTTCAATGGTCTAAGGTTCCTTTCATTTGGAGCATTCTATGTTCTGTGTTCTAAGATATCCTCTAGCTTTAACATCATATTTTATTCTCTAAGGGGCCCTTCTATCTCTTACAACCATTTTTCTTAAAATAGAGAAACTAGTATATTCCTGGCTCTAGACCTTCCTTCCTTCCTTCCTTCCTTCCTTCCTTCCTTCCTTCCTTCCTTCCTTCTCTTCCTTCTTCCTTCCTTCCTTCCTTCCTTCCTTCCTTCCTTCCTTCCTTCCTTCCTTCCTTCCTTCCTTCCTTCCTTCCTTCCTTCCTTCCTTCCTTCCTTCCTTCCTTCCTTTCTTTCTTTCTTCCTTCCTTCCTTCCTTCCTTCCTTCCTTCCTTCCTTCCTTCCTTCCTTCCTTCCTTTCTTTCTTTCTTTCTTTCTTCCTTCCTTCCTTCCTTCCTTCCTTCCTTCCTTCCTTCCTTCCTCCTTCCTTCCTTCCTTCCTTCCTTCTTTCTTCTTTCTTTCTTGCTTTCTTTCTTTCTTTCTTTCTTTCTTTTCTTTCTTTCTTCTTCTTTCTTTCTTTCTTTCTTTCTTTCTTTCTTTCTTTCTTTCTTTCTTTCTCTCTTTCTTCTCTTCTCTCCTCACTTTCTCATCTTTCTCTCTTTCTCTCTTTCTCTCTCTTTCTCTCTTTCTCTCTTTCTCCTCTTTCTCTCTTTCTCTCTTTTCTTTCTCTCTTTCTCTCTTTCTCTCTTTCTTTCTCTCTCCTTTCTCTTTCTTTCTCTCTTTCTCTCTTCTCATCACTTTCTTTCTCCTCTTTCTTTCTCTCTTTCTCTCTTTCTTTC